>NW_015174278.1:778955-821435 GCF_001447785.1 Gekko japonicus
TTCCCTTTTTTCACAGTGCACAATAACACAGCAGAGAATCCCCTAGTGCTAGGCAAAATTGTAAATGGGGCTTCACAGCTGCTTGACAGTTTCAGAAGAAGTCTGCCTTGCCTTCCTTTCTGTTCCTTTTCATTTAATGAACTAATGCTAAAATGCATGCACAAAACCTGAACCATGAGGATTTAAATGGAAGGTGCTTGCTGAACACTACTGTGCAATTGCGTAATTTTAAAAAATAAACTTTGGACACCAACCCCCACACATCACAAGTGACATGCCACCTCGATTTTGAAAAGTGTGGGGGGTTTTATTGTAGCTGCAGAACACTCCTCTCTCTCACACACACACACACACACATTGTCTATCAGGATTTAATCCTAATCCTAGCAAAGCAAAATTCTGCTAAACTTGCAATACTTGTCTCCACATTCTTGAACACGTGGCTTCCTGTAATGTACAATGTTAGCAGCAGTTCAGATATTTTCAACCGGCTTCAACTTACTCCACCAATGATGCCATCCAAAGCACAGTTACATTCTTCTAAGCCCGTTGGCTTCAATGGATTTAGGAGGGTATAACTTTATTTAAGATGTTGTTTATTGTTAAGTCTCTCGGAAGCAAGAAGAGGAGGAGGAGGAGATTGGATTTATACCCCTCCCTTCACTCGGAGTCTGAGAGCAGCTTACAATCTCCTTCCCTTCCTCTCCCCACAACAGACAAACTGTGAGGTAGGAAGGGCTGAGAGCTCTGAGAGAGCTCCTCTTGAGAGAACAGCTCTGAGAGAACTGTGACTGACCCAGGGTTGCCCAGCAGCTGCATGTGGAGGAGTGTGTGCAAGAAGGAGGGTGATGTGTGTAAGAGGGAGGGTGAGAATTTCTGGACCAAGCAGGACAACTGGATGTGGTAGAAGAAGGTATGACGAAGGGAATAGCATCTCTTTGACACTACAGAGCATGTCTAGGGATTCCTAACTGTCAGCTAGCAAGCCAGGGCCTTAGCAGAGTGGATTGGGAACCTTTTACATGGTCGGTTTCCTTGTGATAAGATAGCTTGTGGTAAGTGGAGACTTATGTTGCTTTTGTAATATTTGCCTATTGACAAACATAGCCTGGGAGAAGCTGACAGGTACCCAGACAGACAATGCTAGCCTTTACAGCGGCATCAATTTCTCCAAAAGCAAACAGCATGCCGCCTGTTCATGTCTCTCTCCAGCCAGCCGCCACATCTCAGACTTTTTTCGCCTTTCCAGCAACCAAACTGTTCCTCTTCACCTCTAGGGTTATCAGTTTCCATGTGTGGCTTGGGAGTCTCCTGGAATCACAACTGATGTCCAGGCAACAATGGTCTGTTTCCCTGGTTAAAATGGCAGCTTTGGAGGGTCGACTCTACAGCAGTGGTGGCGAACCTATGGCACGGGTGCCAGAGGTGGCACTCAGAGCCCAGACCATCATTAAAGTGTCGAATTCTCTGCCAAATAATTTTAAGTAAATGAAAGCATTTGGGATTGCGTTCCTTACTTTGTTTGGATCATCTTAAGTTAATGTATGAGGTTTTTTTTCTAAAGTAAAACCTCAGTATTCAGGTTGAATTGCTGTGTTGGCACTTTGTGATAAATAAGTGGGTTTTGGGTTGCAGTTTGGGCACTCAGTCTATAAAAGGTTCGCCATCACTGCTCTACAGCTTCACATCACCTCTGATCTCTCTCCCATCCCCACACTATCCTCTTCCAGGCACCACCCTCTAATCTCCAGGAAGTTCCCAAGCGGGAGCTGGCAACCCTCGTTCCCAACCCAGCACATGAGGTATGTCCACTAGCTGGTAGCTACCAGCTACCGGAGGTCATGGACTGGACCTAGCCAGTCATCAGAAGAGGACTGAGCCGTCCCTTTTGACCATCCAAAAATGTTTCTTGGGCTCCTGTGATCCTCATGGACAAAAAAATCATGGTGAATAAGGGTGTGAGGTAGGACAAAGTGAAACACCTGGCTGGATCCATCAATGAAGACTGAACTGTGAGCTCCAGAAGCACTCATTTTTCCGTGGTGACCGTTAAAGAATCATTTTTTGGGTGTGTGTGTGTGTGTGTTTTTATATGTGCATGTGTGTGCGCGTGTGAGTGTGTGCGCACCTGGAAGTCATGGCATCCTCTGGTGACTGACCCCTACTGGAGGCCCAGAGGATATTCAGAGAGGTGACTGAATAAAGCCTGCCTCCACCTCCCACCTCTGGTATTCCAAGGAGGTCTCCCATCCAAGTACTTGGCAGATCCAAGATCTGACGAGATCGGGCTTGCCTGGGCTATCCAGGTCAGGGTGTTAAAGAGCCATCTTAATGGGAACCAATAAAAATGCCCAGATATGGTGATCTCCAGAGATGGTGACATCCTGACATGGTATTTCCGTAACACTGTCATTCTTGCTGGTGTTTCTCCAGGTGCCACGTGTCCTCCCAGCACCACCCCACAAGACGGCAAAATGAGGAGGCCACGCACATGGTTATGACACAATGAAGAGTTACCATGGGGAGCGCAGCCAGTCACGGGAACACCCTTGCCACTGCATCCCAGAGGCCTGCGACCAGCCAATGGAATACATCCACCATAACCAGGAATCTCGCCAGCCATACCTTCTCAGTCCCAGTGAGCCGTGTTCCTTGGACCACTATTGTCCATCCCGGAGCTCCGGCGAGCAACCGCTCAGCCTAACGGAACCCCTGTCGGCCGCCAGCAGCAGCAGCACCTTCCCGAGGATGCACCACACACCGCAGCAGTACGACTCCTGTGACGAGTGCATGGCGGCCGCCCACCCTTCCGGCAAGATCAATCGGCTGCCCCCAACCCTCCTTGACCAGTTCGAGAAGCAGCTGCCCCTCCACCACGACGGCTTCCACACCCTGCAGTACCAGCGTGCCAGCAGCACGGAGCAGCCACGCAGTGAGAGCCCCAGCCGCATCCGGCACCTTGTCCACTCAGTCCAGAAACTCTTTGCCAAGTCGCATTCCCTGGAAGCCCCATCCAAGCGGGAGTACAACGGCACCAAGATGGAAGGCCGAGGAGGTGACGGAACGTACCACCACCACCACCCTCACCACCACCACCGCCAGTCACGCCATGGCAAGCGCAGCAAAAGCAAAGACCGCAAGCTGGACTCCTCCTCCTCCTCTTCCCGCCACCGGAACAAGATGATGGGCTGGTGGAGCTCAGATGACAACTTGGACAGTGACAGCAGCTACATGGTGTCTGGGAGGCAACACGCCGTTGACCAGGCGACCCAGTACTGCGTGGACGCTCCAGAAAGTGCCTTCAGAGACTTGACCTTGAAGAGTCTGAAGGGTGGAGGTGGGGAGGGAAAATGTTTGGCCTGCGCCGGTATGTCCATGTCCCTGGATGGCCAGACTCTCAAGAGAAGCTCCTGGCACACCATGACAGTCAGCCAGGCGCGGGAAGCCTATCCCAGCTCTGGAGGAGGCCAAGAGAAAGCCTTGATGCTCCAAGAAGCAAAAGCCAAGGACCGGTCCTACCATTATCTTCAGGTAAGGAGGTGGGTAGAGGCTATACAGCTGTAGAATAGCAGCCTTTGCATCTCTGTTTTTGATCTGTTGGCTTCTCTAAGCCCTAGCCTATAATAGTGTCCCTACACCAACAGGAGTGTGTAGCAGTGTTCCCTCTAAGCTGAGTTAGTGTGAGCTAGCTCACAGTTTTTTAGCCTCTGGCTCACACATTTTTATCTTAGTTCAGGAAGGATGGCTCCAGAGCAAACTAATTTATGCAGTAGCCAAATTGCTTGCTCACAACTTTAATGCTAGTAGCTCACAAAGGAGAATTTTTGCTCAAAGGACTCCATAGCTTAGAGGGAACATTGGTGTGTAGTGGTTAGAGTGTCAAAGTAGGTTGGGAGGAGACCCAGGTTCAAATCACCATTCTGCTATGAAAGCTCATTGGGTGACCTTGGGCCAGTCACTCCCTTTCTCTCTCAGCCTAACCTACCCCTCAGGGTTGTTGTGAGCATAAAGTGTGGAGAGGAGACTGTTGTAAACTAATTTGGGTCCCCATCAGTGCAAAAAGAGGGGGATATGATTAATTTTTTAAAATATATTTTGTAATCCTCCTTGAGTATCACTGAGAAAGGCAGACTATAAATGAAGTAAATGACTCAGTGTTCCATCTCTTGGTCACACTGTATCATGGAACGCAGTGTGGAATGCTGTAGGTGAAAGGGCGCAGCACTGCAGACTGGGGTAGGATAGTTTCCAAAGGGGTATAACCACCCACCATTCATGCAACTGGGGTCACCACAAGCAGCAACAGGTTTAGATCTCTCCCCCAAAGGTCTTCTTGATCCAAGATCTTTCTCTTGTGCCTGTGATTCAGTTCTGTGGTAAAGAGTCAAGTCCTGAGCCCAGAAATGCTATCGTGGCAGGGATGAGCTCAGCCGCCTATACTACAGGGAACAGACATGTATACTGAGCGGGATCCTGCAGGGTGGATTGTGTGTAGAGAGACATTGTGCTGTTCCATAATATAACCTTTGCAATAAATGGATCCACCTTTCTCAAGCTCACACATTATAACAACAAGCATTTTGTCCTCCATAACCTGGTTTGGTTTGATTTCTCAAATAAAATTAAACCCTATGCAGATGACCCATCAGTGGGTTCACCATGGTATCCCCTGGCCACCTGCCTCGGCCACCCAGGAGCCAGTTTGGTGTAGTGGTTAAGTGCGCCGACTCTAATCTGGGAGAACCGGGTTTGATTCCGCACTCCTCCACTTGCACCTGCTGGATGACCTTGGGCAAGCCATAGTTCTGGCACAGGTGTTCTTGAAAAAGAACAGTTTCTGTCAGAGCTCTGTCAGCCCCACCTACCTCACAGGGTGTCTGTTGTGGGGAGGGGAAGGGAAAGGAGTTTGTAAGCCACTCTGAGACTCCTTTGGGTAGTGAAGGGCAGGGTATAAATCCATTCTCTTCCTCTTCTTCTCTTCTTTAGAGCCCTAAGAAGAACAAATTGTGAACAATTTCCTCGGAGGAGGGAGGGAGGGAGGGAGAGAGGGAGATGATAGATAGATAGCTGGCCAAATAATCCGCACCACATGTCCCGTGTCCTATGAGGTTTCCACGGAAGACAGCCAGGTCCTGCAGCGGCATGTCAACCAGCTGAGACAGCGCCTGCTCCTGGCTTCAGAGAATGCCCATGCTCTGGGTAACAGTGACACGGACCTGCCAGACAGCCCCGACCGCGAAACTACTGATGGAAGTTTGCAGGAGCAGGCTTCTGTCCCCAGGACACAGCCTGACAACAGGCCGCCTGCCTCTGCCCCTGCGCCGGAAGAGGCTCCTCCACCACTGCAGCCAAGCGCACTGGTAAATCTGCTAGCCAGGGCTCCCGACACCCCAGTTCCTGCTCCTAGGTGTTCCACGCGGGAGCACCAGCCCCCAGCCTATCTCAGACAGACAGACAGACAGATAGATCTGTCCGCTGACCGCCACTAGGCGCCAGCGGTATGCAACCCAAGCTTGGCTCCAAAAGATCAATAGGGACTAGGATCCTGAGCCTCCCAGTTAGCACCTATAGGAACTGTGGCGGGAAGTTCAAACCTTCCAATGGGACTGGTGGGTGTGCCCCAGGGACTGTATATAGTTGGCTGACCCAGCTGGTAGAAGAAGAAGAAGAGAAGAGATTGGATTTATACCCCGCCCTTCACTACCCAAGGAGTCTCAGAGTAGCTTACAATCTCCTTTCCCTTCCGCTCCCCACAACAGACACCCTGTGAGGTAGGTGGGGCTGAGAGAGCTCTGACAGAAACTGCTCTTTTTCAAGGACAGCTCTTATCAGAACTATGGCTTGCTCAAGGTCATCCAGCAGGTGCAAGCCACCTTGTGAAGCAGGTTATGCCTGGCCCAAGGTACCCAGTCATCTTCTGTTATGTACTGAGCCAGGACAGTACCAGGAAACTGATGAAGCTTGAGTCACCTGAACAATGGGTAGCCAGGATCCTGGAATGGACCTATAGATTAGGAGTTGTACTGTAAATAGCCTATCACGGGGAGTGTGTGTGTGCGGAGTGTGGTGTTTTGCATGCATATAAGCAGGGCCCCATGCTGGTGCTGGGGACAAATTTCAGTCCATGCAATAAGCATGCTGCCCTTGGGGGCCGGGTCCCTTTCAAAGCCTTTCCCCCAACCTCCAGGCTCCCTCCTGCTGACCCAGAAAGCTTTGCCATTTTGTTCTCAGCTCCCTTTGCTCTCCTCCACTTTCCCAGGATGCACTGCAGCTCTGCGCCTTGATGTTAGTGATTAGAGAAATGTCAGAGCTATAATAGCCTCTTCCTGTAAAAAAGCACAAAGTGTGTGAGAGGGAGAAAGAAAGGGAGAAAGCTATCGGTTTTAAAGAGCCCAAGATTTCTGAAAAGCCAGCAGCTGTCTGCTTCCCAATGTGTCAAAGCACATCTGAGAGCCCCATGGGTCCAAACAAACAATTAGAAAGAGCCACTTCTCTCATCTCTCGGAGGGCAGTTTCTGCACAGGCCCAGTCCATGCACTCCATACAGTAATGAGTAGGAAAGCAGGCAAATAAGGGCAGATCAGGACATACCAGGTTTTATTTTTTAGGACGTTTCTGTGTCCCCCTTCCACCAAGAAACTCAAGGTGGTGAATGTGGTTCTTCCCCTTCTCCATTTTATCCTCACAACAACCTTGTGAGGTAGGCTAGGCTGAGGGAGAACAGTTAGACCAAGTCAGCCAAGTGAGTTCCGTAGCAAGCAGGGATTTGAACCTGGGTCTCTCCAGGCCTTGTGCAACACTGTCACCTCTGCAGCACACATTTTGCAAAATTATATCTTGGGATGCTTGCATGGGGGGGGGGGGCTCTTACCCTGTGGGAGGTGCTGAACAACATCTCTTTCTGTGGCCTGTTTCCTACAACATCTGTCTTCGCAGCACCCAGCAGGAGGAGGTGAAGCATTTTGGTTGAAAGATTTCAGGATCTTGCACCACAGGATCCAAGCCAGGAATCCTTGGAAATCCTGGGGGGGGGGGCACTTTCAAACAGAGCGTTTTGGCTTGGTTCTGTGACCAGAGTGCAGTCACACAAGTCGTCTAATCCTTTTTCCCTAGTTTTTTTCCAGGGTTTCCCAAACCACCTTTGATGGAATGCCTCTCTTCAATGTGATACTCCTGTTGGCTGACTGCCCAGACTTTTGGCCTTTGCAGACCTGAGCTCTCTTTGCAGACCTCTTCTCATAGGGTTACCAAACTCCAGGTGGCACCTGGAGATCTCCCGCTATTACAAATTCATCTCCAGATGACCAAGATCAGTCCCCCTGGAGAAAATGGCTGCTTTGAAGGGTGGATTCTACAACATTATACCCTGCTGAGATCCCTCCCCTCCCCAAATCCTCCCCAGGCTTCACCCCAAAAATCTCCAGGTATTTCCCAATCTGGGGCTGGCAACCCTATGTAAAGGGGCTGCTATGTAAACCCTATGCAACGAATTAGCTATGTAAAGGGGCTGCCTCTGCTGTCTAAACTGGGACTTCTGTAATACCTTCATTTTTAAGGTTGGCTCCCTCTTTCAAAAACCTCGTCCTCCTTTTAAATGCTGTCTGAATTCTCCCTTCCCCTGCCTTCAGAGAAAGAGGAGGTAGCAAGGGAGTAAAAATCAGGATAAGGTAGCAAGGGGAAGGGGAGGCACTTCCCTTGGGATTCTTTCCCAAAGAGAATTAAAGCAAGAGGGACATTTTGGCTCCTGATGCGGCCTTTTGGGTGAATTTGGAGGAGAGGAGAGCCAACTACCTTTCGACCTTACTCTCTAGCTGCTTTCAGAGGTCTGTCTGAAATAACGTTAAGCCAGAATGTGCAGGAACTGAGGCTGGTTCTCCTGCCGAGATACCCATCACAAACTTAGGGCAGCAAATGAAGAAAGGTGCTGAAGTACCGCAGGGAATCTGCCCATACCCAGACACCCACAGTATGTGAGGGGACTGGCATCTTGTTCTGGACCTGGGCCATCACTGGCTAGAGCCAAGCCCTCTGCCAGTTCTGTGTGGGCATGGCTTAGGTTTGACTACCTGCAGGGCAAGCCCCAGAGGGGAAGACTGTACTTTGTCTGGGCCAACCAAATACCTTAATCTAGCCCTGGCATTGATATGGTTTGTGGTGGAGCTTGAATGTACAAACTACATTATTCCACCCAGGGCTCTTTTTGTAGATAAAGCCCAGCAGGAACTCATTAGCTTAATAGGCCACACCCAACAGCAGAAAATCATTAGCATATTAGGCCACACCCATGACAGCACAGCTCATTGGCATATTAGGCCACACCCCCATGTTACCAGAAGTGTGCTCATCCAGCCACACCCACCTTTTGCTTCTTATTCTGCTTACCTTGTTTGTTGTCAACCAGGGCTTTTTTTTGTAGCAGGAACTCCTTTGCATGTTAGGCCACACACCCCTAATGTAGCCAATCCTAATGAGTTCCTGCTGTTGGGTGTGGCCTATCATGCTAATGAGTTCCTGCTAGGCATGGCCAACTTGGAAGCCAGCCGGAACTCCCTTCCTGTGCGTTCCTGCCCCAAAATAGCCCTGATTCCACCCAAAGGCTTAGGGTTTCCAACTCCAGGTTGGAGAATTTGTGGAGATTTGGGAAGTGGAGCCTTGGGGATGGCAGAGTTTGGGGAGGGGAGGGAACCTCAGCATAGAGTCCACTCCCCAAAGTAGCCATTTTCTCCAGGGGAACTAATCTCTTGTAATTCCAGGAGATCTCCAGGCCCCACCCAGAGGCTGAGAACCCTATCACCACAGTGAGAAAGTCACACTGGTTACCCATGACATAGGTTCTGGTGTAGTGGTTAGTGTGCTGGACTAGATTCTGGAAGATCCGAGTTTGAATCTCAGCTGTGCCATGGAAGCGGCAATATACTGGGTTCGAGACGCGTAAAGTGATCAGCTCATCGTTTATTAGTGATTTCAGCTTAACTCTAAGACAACTCAAGCAGAGCAGGGGCCCTGCTTATATGCATGCAAAACACCACACTCCGCACACACACACTCCCCGTGATAGGCTATTTACAGTACAACTCCTAATCTATAGGTCCATTCCAGGATCCTGGCTACCCATTGTTCAGGTGACTCAAGTTTCATCAGTTTCCTGGTACTGTCCTGGCTCAGTACATAACAGAAGCTGACTGGGGGACCTTGGGCCAGGCATAACCTGCTTCACAAGGTGGCTGGTGAGGATAAAATGGAGGAATGGAGAATGGTGCTTTAAGCGGCAAAGGGTCCCCATTGGGGAGAAAACCAGGGTATAAATAATAAACAATGCAGTTCCAGCTAACCAGGATTCTAAGCTTGGAATCATCATACTCTAGTTTCAAAGAGATGAAAGGCTGGAGGGAATCCTTGTGGCACAGAGCTGGGAGGGCTAGCTGACAGGTAGGAATAAAATTCAAAATAAACTTGGTATCTTGGAAAGCTGATTTGAAATTAACAAAATGAATTTCATCAGGGACCAATGCAAAATTCTGCATCCAGGCAGAAAGAATCAAATGTATATGCATGGGATGGATAAATATCTGTCTTGGCAATAGTATTGATTGAGTCTGTATGTACACACTAGCTTGATACCCGTGCTTCCATAAATCCAGTTATAATACTGATAATGTGAAATTTGAAATGTGACATTTGTTGTAGGAATTCTAATGGAGAAAATTGTAGCGTAAGACATGAAGTGAGACATACGTACTTTTTTCCTCTCTACGGAAGGACCTCTCTCTAGACCACATTGGTGGTTCTGCCCTCAGGTGCTGGAATCACCATGCTGCTTGATGAGCTCACTCTGGAGAAGGCAACATAGTCGTCTGTTAAGTCAGCTCCTGCCACCTTCCATGAAAGTGATGGCCTCTCTACTCGTGTTCCTGGATTGTTTTGCTTATATGGAGACTGTGTTGTTCTGAGCACCTCAGGATGATCTTGCTGGTACTTGGCCTGGGCAGCTCAGTGCTCCACAGGAGTACTATGTGCAAATGTCTTTGCCACATTCCTAAGTTGCCTCCTCCTTGTAGTGTTGGTGTATCTGGCTCGATGTTTGTCAGGAGCTTTCTTGGGGGCAGTAAGAGGTGAGAGGTGTGAGGGGGAGTTGGTTTGAGGGAGTGGTGATGTGGTGGACATTTCTTTAGGTTCATGAGGGAGGCACACATCGAAATGGCGCCTAGAAATGTCCTTTACTATCTCCCCATAAACATTCATTAACTCAATTGCCATGCTGGCTTTTTTGAAAAATATCTATTCAGGAGTCTTGAATAGCTGATTTCTGTAACTGTCCTCAACTGTCTGCAGTCTCTTCTAACTGTGTTTTTACCTCAGAACATTAAGATCCACACCTGAACAATCAGAGGGAGGTGGGTGCAAGTAGGCAGGTTTTACCTCAGAACTCTGAACTACACAATTGACCAATCGGGGGAGGGGGTGGGCAAGGAGGCAGCAGCCTGCCAGGCACATGGAAAACAAATGGGGGAACACATTTGCCCCTTTTTATCCCCTTAGGAGTCATGTTTCTCAGAAATCTCTTCATGTGGGGGTGACGTCATGGTAGGAATGCACTCCCCTTATTTTGGGTTTCTTGGTGCAGGGTTTGGCCGGGGCATTGAATTTGGGGTGGAGGGCATACCCCCCCTTTTTTTTTACAAAAATGCTTCTCATTTATGTTACATTTTAGAACTGGGACATTACATATTCAAAACACCATCCGAGCTATCAGATATTAAGCAAGTTCATATGAACCAATTTTCTAGAACGCACATTGTGAGAAGTCAAATAACCTAATAAAGGAAACCAGTTTTCTACAAATTTGGGGTATATTTCCATTGTGGGTGGGAGTGTAGCTAAGCTGGGCCAGCAGCACTGCTAAGGTGATCCTGTTGGGGTTGCGTCCCTGATGGATTAAAGTACCCTGGTCCTGCTCCTACACCTGACAGATACTGGTCTGTCTGGTGTTGGGGGGGATTATGTTTAAAGGCATCAGAGGGGCTCGGCCAGCAGCAGGACTAAGGCAATCCTGCTGAGCAAACCTCCCTGGTGGCTGTAGGCATCCCACCTCCTCTCCTACACCTGACAAGCAGCTGCCTGTCCAGTATAGGAGGGGGAGTGGGGGGGAGTATTAGAAGCCACTGTGGAGGCGAGACTGGCAGGATCACTAAGGCGCTACTGCTGGGGTGGGCTCCCTCATGGCTTTAAACACCCTACAACTGCTGCTGCACTTGACAACTGCCTATTAGGTGTAGGAGGTGAGGGGGATGTTGGAAACCATCAGAGAGGCTGGGCCAGCAGCATTACTGCACCTCACAGGTTATGGTTGGCCATTCCTGATTTCCTCAACTGTCATTAGCTCTGTGCAGTCTCCTGTAACTGTTTTTTTTTTTTACCTCAGAACACTGAGCTCTATAGCTGACCAATCAGAGAGTGGGGGGTGCAAGGAGGCAGCAGCCTGGCTGACATAGGAATCAATGGGGGAGCACATTTTACCCCTTTTGACCCACTTAGGGGTCGAATTTCTAAAAAATCCTTCTTAGTGAGCATCTACATCATGTTAGGAGCGCTCTCCTTGAATTTCGTGTTTCTAGGTCCAGAGGTTTGGGCTGTGCATCGATTTTACAGTGAGGGGACTTTCTTTTATATATATAGATGGGTGATAGAATGAGGAAACTAATTTCTGAGGTGGTAGAATTGGCAACACCACAACACACTGGGTTCTTGTGTGAAGAGTCATGTTTTTATGCTCCAAAAATTACAAGCTTCCTTGCAAGCAGAAAACTAGTTGGGCTGGGCCTTTGTATCCAATGAGTTAGTTTTCTCACTTCAGGGAATTTTTATGAGGGGAGACATTTTTAACAATGGTCTGAAGTGGTTCATTCTACCACCTTGCTTCATTGCATGTAGAGTGTTCATTCCAGACTGGTCATAAATGATGCTAGAAGAAGGCTGGGAGGGTCAAATGCCTATCCTGAAAATTGCCAACCTATAAAGTTTCCAGATGTCCTCTTTTTAGAGGACATGTCCTCTTTTTTTAGTGTCCATTCTCTTTTGAGCTTTTAAAAGAAACTGATGAAATGTCCTCTTTTTGGGTTGGAAGCTTAAGAATATTCCTAGTTAGTAGCAATAATGACAGCTTAAATAGTAGGGGTTGTGGAGAAATGCATTGTCTCCTGGGAGGCTGGCAACGAGCAAGGGCTCCATGGTGCATTTTAACCATTTTTCCCCTCTGAGCTAGAAACAAGTGTGTGTGGGGGGGGGGGAGGAAATTAGCCCATGGCCTTCCAGACACATCTCTTAAGAAATGCAAATAGATTTAGCAGAAGAGACAATGGTGTGGGCCAATTCACACACACACACCCTTCTGCTAGCAGGGAACATAGATTTGGAGGAATGAGAATACCAGAGAGATCATAAGGAAGGGAATTTCTAGAACCTACAGGAAAAGCTCTAACCCCATCTGACCTGGATTTGATAAAACATCCTTACAACAGGAAGTTGGCCCTTTTGCCTTTGTGGGCTGCATCTAGGAGGGGAGCAGGCAGAGCTCTCCTTTGAGCAGGCAGCCATTGATCATGAGCTCACCTCCAGAGCTGGGAAGATCCTCAAGGTAATGGAAACTTTGTGAAGTTTTGTAACTAGCTAAACTACATGAGGCCTGTCCAATTAGGCGACATTTAGAGAATGGGACAGCGGATTTGCATTTCTTACCAAATTTCTTTTGTCTTTCTTGTTCAACCTGGTGCTGTGCTAAAAGTAAGCTTGTCATCATTTTCTTTTTAATAAATATTTTAAGCTTTTGATGTTGGGACTGGTTCTCCATACCACATAGACCTTCACTGTTTTAGGCATGCTATTTCAAAAGGGGCTCCAGGGGGTTGGCAAGTTGCTATTCCTCCAAGGGCACCCAAGGCAGTAAACTGTTCCTGTGGTTGCCAGGCACTGGGCAGTGGAAGACACAGAGGCAAGGCCTCAGAGCTTAGAAGGGGAGCTGAGTGTCCTGATCCTCCCAGTGGGGAATCCCTAAATTGATCAGGTGGTGGTAGTGAGCTACTCAAGAGTAAAAGAAAAGCCCTTGTACACCTGTCTCCTTAGGAGCTTGTTGCTGCACTGATTGCATCCTAAGAGCATCTGCAAGCTGATTCGTAATTTTGTCATATAAATGAATCAGCTCTGAGATTTGGGGTGGCTTCCTTGATACTGCAACAAATTCTTCCAGGGTGTTTGAGTTGAGAAATCCTGCAGCCTTACAAGCCACTTTACGTGACCATTGAATTCTGGGGATTCTATTTATCATCTTTTCTGATTCATCCATAACAATATCCTGACTCCTGGGTGGAAGAAACTGGCTTAGAACCAATATCAGGGGGAAATTATCACTTTCTGCATGCCCCCAAATTTTGAATGATCTCATCTGTCCCATGAGAGATGGAGGAATCAACATATAATCCACCACACTGCACCTTCATCTGGTGGCATAGGTAAATTCCCCTGGACTATCATGACAGGCAAAACCATCCAGTATTACCAAATTAAACTGAATACACAAAAGGGCAAACGGATTCCAGCATCATTAATGAGGGTATCCTTAGAATATCTGCAAGCAGACATACAAGTAGGCAGGGCCTCATCAGGGTTTAAACCCAACCTCCTTGCCAGATCTAATCCATTCTGATTCACTCTAGCATTGAAATCGCCAGCTATTATAATGTCCAAAGCTGGGAATTCCTGTTCCAGCTCCTCAAGGAGCTCTGATATAGAGTCCCAATAATCAGTCAAGGATTGTTTATCAGGACATGGAGGAGTATATGCATTAATTATTATTAAAGTTTTTTTCAAACCATTCAAAAGGAAAACTTGGGCCAGATTATCACAGTCCTTAAAGGGTAGGACCTCTACATCAGAACTGCCTGAGCAGAGTAATGCTAAACCCACTTTGCTGCATCCAAAAAAGTTAGATTAATAAGATAAAGGGGAAAATGTCCTATAGCCCTCTAAATTTATCTCATACTGGGCCCAGGTTTCCTGTAATAATATTATATCAAACTCTTAGGAACCGACTAAACACTGGGTCAGAGAACTTATTCTTCCACCCAGCAATATTCCATGACAAGATCTTTATGATGGGTCCTTTAACAGTCAGTCAGATTCTGTTAATTGTTCCAGGGATTTGTTGGTATCAAAGAAAACACTACCATTTCTTAAAGACTTGTGAGTAGGATTAGATACTGGTTCATGAGCTCTCTTGGCGCGCCGATCATCCACCAGCCTGGCATCACCATTACTAAGGGGGTTTATCTGAATCTCCATCACCTCTTCCGTTCCACATAGAGAATTTTGGATAGGTAAAGTGCTAGTGAGTATGTTATGGGTCACTTCAGATCCTTCGTCTGACAAAACATTAAGTAAAGATGGTTGCAACAGCTTCTCGGATCTGCTTTCAGCCAGTTTGGTCTTCAGAAGCTCTAATCTGTTTATAATCCATTGCTGTTCCTGATCGAGTAGTGCTGCAAATACTCCATGGGTGTTTTCCTCCACCTCTCCTTCCTCCAACAGCATTTTCGAGAGAGATGGGACTGGACTATTTACATGGACAGTCCCGTTATCATGTTCCTTACTGCTGATGCTGGTCACAGCTTCACAGGTTTCAGGTACACATAATATATTTGATTCCCCCTACCCCATGGGTCTGATGTGATAGTAATGTATTAGGAATGGTTTGTCGGGGGAAGCATGCCCTTGAGCTTGGAGGTCCTATAAAATTACACCCCCTTGCTTCTGTTTCTCATACATTTTGGCTCTTTAAAAAGTGATGAAATAAGGATTGCTCTGGTCCATTGTACAGTGAATCCAACTATGCATTTCTCAGCCAGGGACTGAAGAATAAATTTGCCTAATTTCCTGGATCGGCTTCCCGGATTTCTGTCCTTCTGAGCAGTGTATTCCTCGTTTATATTCCTGGCTAGTTTCAGCCAGTGAGTGTTAGTGCTTGAGGTTGACAAAGCGGGCATGAAACCTCGCAGGATGTGACAAGGCTGGAGCCGGTTTATTTTGCTCCTGCACTTGCTTCATCCCAGCTCAGAGGGAATCCACAGTTTTCAAGTTTATTGCTGTTTCTATCCTGCCACTTCCTAGCTGCTCAAAGCAGTTAACAGCTTGCTATCTATCTATCTATCTATCTATCTATCTATCTATCTATCTATCTATCTCTCAATCTCTCATCTCTCATCTCTCATCTCTCATCTCTCATCTCTCCTCTCTCCTCTCTCCTCTCTCCTCTCTCCTATCTCTCCCTTCTTCTTTCTCTCTCTCCTCTCTCCTCTCTCATCTCTCTCTCTCTCTCTCTCTCTCTCTCTCTCTCTCTCTCTCTCTCTCTCTATCTATCTATCTATCTATCTATCTATCTATCTATCTATCTATCTATCTATCTAATCTACCTACCTATCATCTATCTATCTATTTTTAGCTGTTGGAAGATCTGCCTTTCAAACAAATAATGGATTAATCCACAGATTAACTAGTGAAAAGGCAGATGACGAACCATCTGGTGATGGATAAGAAGATGAATGAAACAGGGCAATTAACTCATTTAAATAAATTTTCATTCTCCTGATCTGTGCTATCAAAGGAAGCACACCTTTCCCATCCTTTATCTAAATAAAAGAAACATAGGTCCCTGCCACACGGGGGGAAAGGAACGGGCGAAAGTGTGGCTTTATAAAGCCGCACCAAAAGAAACACGCGGCGGCGGGATCACATTGATCCCCTGAGCTGCGGTGCATTCCCTCCCCGGCACGATCAGATGCCTGGGAAAGCGACAGTGGGGAACCGGAGACTGCCGAACTGCACATGTCTGAGCATGTGCAGTTCAGCCAGGAGCCGGGGAAGCGCCGGCAGAAGGACACGCCGGCGATCCCACGGCCAGCCTTGATCCGGCCGTGCTGGAAGAACCACCTCGGTAGGTGGTGTATTTTTGCTGCACCTTTTCGGGGGTTGGGACGGATCGGGGACGGGTGTGCGCCGTTTTCCAGATGTTGCTGTGAGATCGCGCCCGTTTGCTGCGCCCCCAATCCGTCCCTCTCCCGGGCCAAACCTTTACGTGTGACCGGGGCCATACTATCTCTTCTGCACTGAGTATAGCCATTGAAGACCATCTAAGGCACCTTTCGCATGGTGAGGCATCTCTGTGGCTGCATCCACCTGGGGGGTAGAAAAATACACCCCCTCCAAGGCAGCAGCAGATGTCAGAGAATGGGCAGGAATAATGTCCACATCCCCATTCCTGATCTGCTCACTGCTTCCACTGCCCCCTCACACCTTACTCCTCCCCTCTTTCCCCCATCAGGATAGCAATGGTGATAGGATCTTCTGCAGTACAGAATAGGGTTGCCACCCCCCAGGTCCCTGCAGGGGTTCCGGTGCTTTTGGGGGCTTCAATCTGCCACCAGTCAGCTGGCTGAGGGGAAACCCCTCCCCCAAACAGGGACATCATCGCATGATGCCCCCAACTGAGGACGTTGCATGGTGATGCTCTGGTTTTGGGGCAAACTCTATGGTTTTGAAGGCAAAAAAGCCACCATGGAGTTTTGCCCAAAAACCAGAGCATTGAGCATGATATCGCCGATGCAATGGCATCATTTCTCGGCAATATCATTGTGTTGATGTCCCGCCAACCCCCAGAATGCCCTCCAAATCCGCCTGCCATGATGGCGAGGGGACCTGGCAACCCTAGTACAGGGGGGGGGGGAAACCTCACACACAAACATTTTCCCCTCAGTTTCCATTTCTCTGCTAAGTAAGGTTGCCAACCTCAAGATGGGGGATGGAATTCCCCTGGCTTACCAGGTCATGCCTGCAATCCCCACCACTTTGGGCACTCAGAAGTGATGCCACTGTGACGGTGTGAAGCTCTAGGCTCTCACTCCCCAAACTCTATGGTAACCTGTAAGTGATGCCACTCCCCAGTATGATGCTCTGGGATCTCCCCCCCAAATGCTGAGGTAAAATCATCCACACAACATCATTCTTATAATCCCTGTCCCTGTGTAACACATGAACAGGGCTAGAGAATGCATGTACATCCCGCGTGTATATGTGTTTGTAAGATTCACTTTACAAATTAAACCAGGATAAATGCATGTTTTTCAATCACACATTCAGTTGTATTTGTGTTGAATGTAACATGATAATTACTCTGCACACTTTTAAAGAAAACCCGAGTCCACACTGTACACAAGTTGTTATGTATGTTCACTGTGACTTGTGAACAGGGCTAATGGGTCACAGGAGGGGAGCAATAAACATCAAGTGGTTGTGCAGGGGAGAATCAGGTAGAAGGGATAGGGAGCTGCCCTCCGCCACCAGGCACTGATTTCCCTCCTGCAAATGCCCCCTTCAGCCCCTGTGTTAGACCCGTGAGGCCAACCCAAGGTTGCTTGCTTTGTTGAATGCCTTTTGGTGCTTTCACAGATCCTCCTTGCATGCCTGCCTGCCTGCTGCAGCTGGGGACGTAAGCTCGTTTCAGCATCACAATTCAGCTCTGTCCTTGGCATCCTCCTCCCACATCCTGTCCTCCAGGCTTCCTCTTTAGCATGCACCTCACAGACATTTGCAGAGGTCCCTGGCCTGCCTCTCACCAGCCTGCGTCATTAGGACATTCCTCCTCTCCCCAACAGCTGCCACAGCACACACCTGGATAGCCAGGTCTACACAGAGGCAGGCACACCTCTCCCGGTTCACTCCGTTTTAAAAGGTTATTTTTTAAAATAATAATAATAATGCCGCCAGCATCTCCCCCCATTGGGGACGAGCCTGGAGCCATTATCTGGGCTGCTATTTGACAGGTGGTGATTGCAAAATAAATGCCAAACTTGCCCCCCTAGTCCCCCCCCCCAACCTGGTGCATGGAAACAGGGCACCCAAGTTGCTCATCAAAGCGCCCTGGCGCTTGGCTGCACACCGGTTAGCACAAATTGGAAAGGATCTGCCTCCCTAATGATCTCATATGCACAGAACGTCCATCGCCTTCCCTGATCAGCAAGCTGGGTGAAGAGTCTTGCCCTCAATTGTCTACAAAAACCTCCCTTGCACAGAATGGAGGGGCCTGGAGTCTCCTGGGGTTACCACTGAGCCCCAGATGGCAGAAGTCAGTTCCCCTGGAGTACAAGGGCTGACTCCAGGGCATCACACCCCTACTGAGCTCCCTCTCTTCCCCCCAAGTCCACTCTACCCAGATACCAACCCCAAATCTCCAGGAACTTCCCAAGCTGGAGTTGGCGACCTGACAAAGAAGCCCAGGATGCGAGGCTGGCTCTAGAGGGTGGCAAAACACAGCTACAGACGGGTAAAATGTTAACAACTTTTTATTTGTCAATTATGTTTTGGACCAGCGTGACTACCTGCAGCCAGTGTTCCCTCTAAGATGAGTTAGTGTGAGCTGGCTCACAGTTTCTTAACCTCCAGCTCACACATTTTTGTCTCAGCTCAGGAAGGATGGCTCCAGAGCCAACTAATTTTTGTAGTAGCCAAATGGCTCACTCACAACTTCCGTGCCAGTAGCTCACAAGGTAGGATGTTTGCTCACAATGACTCCACAGCTTAGAGGGAGCATTGTGGCTGCAGCCACTAGGGTTGCTGGCTCCCAGGTCCCTGCAGGGGTTCCCCCACTTTTGGGGGCACCAATCTACCCCTGGCCAGCTGGCCGGCAGGGAAGGCCTGCCCCCAAGCATGGTCACTCGCACGGCCACCCCTCTACCTCCCCTCCTGCCAGATTTAAAGGGTTTCAGCTGATCAGCAGGGACCACATGGTCTGCCAATCAGCTGGAGGGCCCTTCAAAGCTAGCAGAAGGGAGGGAGAAGGGGCAGTCATGGGCTGCACGCCTTTAGAGTGTCTTTTTGTGAGCGGGGTGGGGGCTGCGGCGCATGGGACTGATTTCCCCCAGCACCACAGCCCCCATCCCGTTTGCAAAAAAAGACCCTTTAAGTGGTATTTTTGCGAGCTGAGCATACAGCCCACGACTGCCCCCTCCCTCCCTCCCTCCCGCTAGATTCAAAGGACACTCCAGCTGATCAGTGGGCCACATAGTTCCCACCCATCTGGCAGGAGGGGAGGGATGGCTGAGGAGGGGACCTGGCAACCCTAGCAGCCACTGTGTCTCTAAACACAGCCTAGGGGAGACTTGGGGGGCCTGACTGTATGTTATATTATCCTCCCATCTCCCTTGGGTCTGCTCCAGACTTTCTATCAGACATGCGTTGTTAGTTCTGGGCTAGGGATACAATTCCCAGGGGCAGGGAACCAGCTTCAGACCATGGGGCACAGAGAAAAGGGGCTTAGGCTCCCTCCACCACCACCACTCGTACACCATTTTTCCAGTCTGAAATGAACCCAGAGAGTGGGGTGGCCAACCTCTGGGAGAGGCCAGGAGATGTCCCAGAATTACAATTGATCTCCAGACTTCAGAGATCAGTTCTCCTGGACAAAAAGGCTGCTTGGGAAGGCCCTGACCTGGATAGTCCAGGCAAGCCCTATCTCATCAGATCTGGGAAGCTAAGTAAGGCTGGCCCTGGAAAGTACTTGGATGGGACTGGGAGACCTCCAAAGAATACCAGGGCTGGGAGGCAGAGTCAGGCTAGCAAGCTACTTCTTTGAATGTCCTCCATGCCCCAGTAGGAGTTGCCAGAGGTTGTCATAACTAGGCTTACCAAATGCCGGCGGGGCATCTGCAGCTCTTTACAGGACCCCTGCCGCGGAGGACGGCGATACGCGGTGCACCCGCCGTCGTCAGGATGTGACGCTACGCGTCGCTCTGGCAACGGGACTCCAAACAGCCCCGTTGCCAGAGCGACGCATAGCGTCACATCCTGGCAACGGCGGGTGCACCGCATATCGCCGTCCCCCACGGCAGGGATCCTGTAAAGAGCTGCAGATCCCCCGCCAGCATTTGGTAAGCCTAGTCATAACTTCCAGGTACGGGCACACACAGACACATACAAATGCAAAAAAACCTCCCCAAAATGGCTGCTTTTGGGAAGGTAGACTGTATGGCATCACACCACTGCTGAGCTTCCTCCCCCACATCTCCAGGAATTTCCCCAACCCATAGTTGACAACCTTACTGGGGAGTTACTTTTGCCACTGGATAGCCCAGGACTTGGAAGCCAAGCAGAGTTAGCCTTGGCTAGTACTTGGAAGGGCAACCTCCAAGGAATACCAGGATCGCGACGCAAAGACAGGCAATGGCAAACCACCTCTGAAACATCTCTTGCCTTAAAAACAAGTCTCGCCTGCCACCTATTGGTGCATAACGCTTAAAGAGATAGAACTTTTGGCTGCCAGACAATCTTAGGATCTCCTGGCTATTCTATGGCCCAATGCCATATGATGATGAATTAATCATTTGCCCTGTTAGAGAAACTTGTGTGCAACCTTCAGAATGCATGAGTTTCCCCCAATCAGGCAAATAGCTGGTTTCAGGTGAGGGGAAAAGCCCAGGAGGGAAGGCTGCAGCCTTCTCTCCTCACATGCCAAGGTCAGACCAGATTGCGGCCCCCACAAGCCTGTGAGGTGAGCTCAGAGCACAGAACTATCTGATCCAAAGGTTGCCAGCTCTGGGTTGGGAAATACCTAGAGATTGGGGGGGTGGAGCTTGGGGAGGGACCTCCGTGGGCCATAACGTCATAGAGTCCACCCTCCCAAGCAGCCATTTGCTCCAGGGGAACTAATCTCTGTCACGTGGAGACCAACTATAATTCCAGGAGATCTCCAGGCCCCACCTGAAGGTTATCAATTGGGTTGTCAGCTTAGAGTTGGGAACTCCCTGGAGATTTAGGAGGTGGAGCCGGAGGAGGGCAGGGTTTGAGGAGGGGCAGGACTTTGATGGAGTATAATACCGTAGAGTCCACCTTCCAAAACAGCCATTTTTGCCAGGTGAACTGATCTCTGTTTGCCTGGAGATCAGTTGTAATAGCGGGAGATCTCCAGCCGGCACCTGGAGGTTAGCAACCGTAGGTGTGGCTCTGCTGAGGACTGTACTGTCCCCCTAAACTCAGTATGTCCCCATGTTGCACACAGGTGGCGGGGGAGGAAATCGCAACATCCCTTTTACTTAGTTTGCCACTCTCACCACTCTCTTTTTTTCTTAAACTTGCACTTTCTTTTTCTAAAAGGAATTGTCATAGATTAAAAAGGCTGGATTTGTTCTGCTTTTTAAAATCAGTCCTCCACGTGGGCCGCTGCACCAGCTTGCCCAAGCACGGCCACCACCAGCAGTCTTCTCACAACTATTTGCATTGTCGAATCCCATCCGAGCAGTACACAAGGGCTAAATGAAAAGGTCATCCTGCCCCCCATGACCCACAAAGGCAATGAATGCCAACCACATGTGGCAATCCACCAAAGAGCTCACTAAAGCCACGGTCCTGGGAATGGGGCAGGCTCCAGTGAACCAGGGAGCAGGATGTGTGCCAACCTTGGGCAACGTGGCTAGAGATGGCCCAGGGATGCCTCCCATCTCCCAAAGGCTGGAGATTTGTACAGTTTGGCTATCCTGCTGCAGGTTTGAAACAGGCCCCACTCACCTCCCAGTTCTCCCCCCTTGTGATCCGAACATTCCTCTGCCCTGCCTCTCCCATTTAACCCCTTGATGTCCACCCAGCCCATTAGTTCCACAACAGGATTGTCCCTTTCTGATTAATTAGCTTGTCTCTCACTGGGCTTTTTTTCCCCTAAGGGAAGGAGAAAGTGAATGACACTCTGCTTGATTGCTCATCCACAGTGGGCCATGGGAAGGGCTTCCCGGATGAAAAGCCTCAGCCTATCCAGCCTGTGATATTACACTCCCCAACCTAGCCTGTATCTGCCCGCCTCGGCGAGGGAGAGCAAAGAGGGGAAGACACTCCTTGATGCTGCCTCAGAGAGGCAGACCAACAGGCAGCTGCGTCTGTTCGAGCCTCTTGCTTCCCTCCAGTTGTTTTGCTCTTCTGCTGATCACCCACAGGATGCCAGCCTGTCACTGGAACCTGGTAAGGGAAACATCTGGAGTGTTGGGTCTTAGCTGGGCCATTCTACTGCTCCAGTCATGGGTGAAATTTGACCAGGACTTGTCAGCCAGGGAACTGTGATGTGGGAACTTCTAGACATTGCAGTGGATGGTCTTAATCAAGGACATCGATCTCTTACCTTAAGAGAAGGGACTGCCACTGGATGGGGAAGGCAGTAAGCAAGGACAGCCGAATTATGGCAACCCTAGCAAGGGGCTTTCAAGGCAAGTGAGAAGCAGAGGTTGTTTGTCATTGCCTTTTTCTGCAGAACCATCCTTGGTGGTCTCGCACCCAAGTACCAGCACTGCTTAGCTTCTGAGATCTGACAAGATCACACTATACCATGCTGCCTTCCCTCTCATAATAAACAAGGAAGAGCCAGCAAAATCAGAAAACCTTTAGTGGAATAGAGGACTGGAGTTTCTTCTAGACATCTAGCACTTCCATGTCAGATAGCTTCAGTGGGCACTTCCCTTCTACCTGGTTGCCAGTAGCTCTTCCTAAGAATCACCTGGGTAAAGCATCTCAGTAAATCCATACATTTTGGTATTGGACATTATCGATGGAAATACTTTTCCATTATTTGGTAACCTAAGAGAGAACTGTTGGAAGTCTATGACTTGTATCACACACTGCTCCCCCCAAAAATGTTTCTTAAATAATTGGTCCATCCAACTCCCTGGATTGAGAGTGTGAAGGAGATGGTTAACAGGTGACCTGTGTGAAGGAGATGGGTAACAGGTGACCTGGGAAATAAGTTTTACCCTGTTGTGCCTAGACTAATTTATTATATCCTAGGTAAACTGTCAGTACAATCCTAAACAATGTTTCCTCTTTCTAGGCCCATTGACTTCAATGGATTTACAGCAGTGTAACTCTGTTTAGGATTACATTGCAAAAAAAAAAGTAATAATACGTGGAACATTGTGGTAGAAAGTGCCATTAAGTTACAACTGACTTATGGTGATCCCATAGGGTTTTCAAGGCAGGAGACATTCAGAGGTGATTTGCCATTGCCTAGCTCCACATCACACCCCAGTATTCCTTCCAGGTCTCCCATCCAAATACTAGCCAGGGCTGACCCTGTTTAGCTTCTGATGTCTAACAGGATCAGAGATGGGGCTAGCCTGGGCTATCCAGGTCAGAGCTAGATACCCTTTATTAAATATAGGGAAATGAAGCGGATGATACAAAGTTGTTCAGGGTGGTGAAAACCAGTGAG
Organism: Gekko japonicus; assembly: GCF_001447785.1. Lineage (NCBI taxonomy): Eukaryota > Metazoa > Chordata > Lepidosauria > Squamata > Gekkonidae > Gekko > Gekko japonicus. The sequence continues at coordinate 802,243 of NW_015174278.1, forward strand.
GATTGTGAGGCACTCCAAGGGGATCTGTCAAGGATGGGCGAGTGGGCGTCAACATGGCAAATGGGGTTCAATGTGGCCAAGTGCAAGGTGATGCACATTGGAGCCAAAAATCCTAAATATAAATACACATTGATGGGGTCTGAACTGGCAGAGACTGAGCAAGAGAGAGATCTTGGAGTTGTAGTGGATAACTCACTGAAAATGTCGAGACAGTGTGTGACTGCAATAAAGAAGGCCAATGCTATGCTGGGGATTATTAGGAAGGGTATTGAAAACAGATCAGCCAATATAATAATGCCCCTATATAAATCAATGGTGAGACCTCATTTGGAATACTGTGTGCAGTTCTGGGCACCACACCTTAAAAAGGATATTATAGCTTTGGAAAAAGTGCAGAAAAGGGCAACTCGAATGATAAAAGGGTTGGAACATTTTCCCTATGAGGAAAGGTTAAAGCGCTTAGGGCTCTTTAGCTTGGAGAAAAGACGACTGAGGGGTGACATGATCGAGGTTTATAAGATTATGCATGGGAAAGAGCAGGTAAAGAAAGAGGTACTTTTCTCCCTTTCTCACAATACAAGAACTCGTGGGCACTCCATGAAACTGCAGAGCGGTCGGGTTAGAACGGATAAAAGGAAGTACTTCTTCACCCAAAGAGTGATTAACACATGGAATTCACTGCCACAGGAAGTGGTGGGTGCTACAAGCATGGACGGCTTCAAAAGGGAATTAGATAAGCATATGGAGCAGAGGTCCATCAGTGGCTATTAGCCACAAGGTATAGCTAGAGGCTCTGGGGCAAGTGATGCTCTGTCTTCTTGGTGCTTGGGGGGGGTCAACAGTGGGAGGGCTTCTAATGTCCTGGCCCCACTGCTGGACCTCCTGATGGCACTGGTATTTCTGGCCACTGTGTGACACAGAGTGTTGGACTGGATGGGCCTTTGGCCTGATCCAACATTGGCGTCTCTTATGTTCTTATGTTCTTATGAAGGCTCCAGTTCTAAGTACACTCACTATGGAGTAAGCCCCATTGACCTCAATGGGACTTGCCTCTGAGTAGGCTGGCTTACATTTGCACTGCACGAGACATACATTAACCAATATAACTTGTGTATTTAGTAAATGAGCTCTCAGCAATTTACAAATATGAACCTTTACATAACTTTCTTATATACTTTATAAAACTGAATATAATGTATTAACATGAGCAAAGCAACCCTTAGCCCAGAAGGAAATCTGATGACCACATGGTGGAATATCTATCAAGTTCCCTTGGGGCATTGTACCCAAAGGCTGCTGTGATCAAGCCATTGGGCTAAGGCACTAAGATTTTCTTCTGAATGTACTCAGAGGTTCAACCTGAATGTTGTCAAGTTCAGACATGCATGTAAGTCCTTTGGTTTGTCGTCAACCCTTGAGGGCTGGCGGTGGAATGTGTGCAGGGACTCTGTTGCAACATGTTGTATTAGGGGTGACTTTTAGCTATAAGGCAGTGGGTTGTTGTTTTTTTATTTTCTTCCTACAAACACTGCAACACTACAAAACACTAAAACACTAAACTAAAAGATAAGCTACACAAGGATCATACAAAATGATTAGTCATTAGCTTAATCAAAGTTCCCTCTATAATATGGTTAATAAAATGTAGCTATTTCTTACAGCTTCTATTACAAACTGGTATTTGTATGTTTAAATCAGGTAAGTACAGCTTAAACAATTAAACTTTCAAGCTTATAAAATTATATTATTTCAATTTCTTTCCTCTATATTTCTTTTTATCAAAATTCGATTGGACTTTCAGGGGTTTGGGGGCCGCAGCCCCTTTCTCTGATTTGTAGTCCTCTTCTGGGTTACTGCTCACCGTGCATTCCGAACTTCTTGACCCATATGTGCTGCTTTCTTCTCCCATGTCTTGTTCCTCTGTAGTTCTCTTATCATTCACTGGTCTTTGATGCAGTTCCAAAAACATCTTCGCTTTTAAGACAGAGACTATCTTTTCTTTTTTATCTTTATAGTTGAAGACCAGTCCCTCAGGTATTATGCATCTGTATGGTGTGGAGTTTTTCTGCAAAAAGCTGGTTAAGTTTTTGTACTGTTTCCTCTTCTTTCTTATTTCGAATGGTATGTCTTTTAAGACTCTGATTTCTTCGTCTTTGATTTTTAGGGTTGTCCCATTTGTGGCCTTGAGCACCACATCTCTTGTAGATCTCTTATCTCCCCAGGGAGGGTTTTTTTTCTTGATGAATTCTGGATATGTCCAGTAGATCATATCCATATCGCTTTGTAATACATCCGCTGTTAAACCTGTCACTGGGGCCAACGCTTCACTTAAGATTTCCTTCAGATTCTCACCCTTCTGTTCAGGAACACCTTGAAATCTCAGAGCAAAAGTTGATTTTTCCATTTGGAGTCTTAAAAGCTGATCTTTGTCAGAGGTCCTCTCTTTCTCCACTACCTCCAGTCTTTGTTTAATTGCTTGCATGTAACATCAAGGAACAACCCTAGTGGCTGTTCGAGACCCACCGCGGCTGGAGTGAGTTCCCAGCCCCTGTCCTAGCTCCCGCCCACCCAGCGGTTCGAAAGTAAAATTGCAAGTAGATAAATGGGTACCTACCCTTAGAAGGGTAGGGGGCACCCTCCTCCTCTGTGTGGGGACGTGGTGGAATTCGGCAACAACACGGCGATGACGGCGGCAGGTGATAACATCAGCAATGGCGGCGGCAGCGGTGACGGCGAGGACGAAACAGCAGCGCAGCATCGTGATGCGGCGATCCCTGGCGGCCAAGGAAACAACGGCACCCAGTACCCGGCGTCCAATGACGAAGAAACGGCGCAACGGTGAAGCGCACAGCAACGCAGGCGCAAGCGGAGCCAAATACGGGAGAGTTAAGCCGAGACTGCAGTGGGCCGCGCGCCGGAAGATCTACACTGAGAAAGAAAAAATCAACTGCAGATGCACGCTGATCAGCGAACTGCCGGAAGAGCTGTGAGCAAGCACAAACCCACCCGGGTGCTGGTAGGGAAAAACCCCCACCCCTGTAACAAAAATGTGGCCATAGAATTAGGATCATCTGCATTTGCAGCAAAAATTGTAAACCGCTCTGAGACCTTCGGGTCTGAGCGGTATAGAAGTCGAATAAATAAATAAATAAGCAAAGTTGTTGTTGAAATTAGTCATCTGATCCAACAGAGGGCGCAATGCTGTAGCCAACATATTGGGAAAGTCAGTATTTACTTCCAGTTTAATGGCCGGATTTGCTGATCTTGTAGTTCCAGGAGAGTGCTTTGGTCTCGTCGCCATCTTTTCTGCCCGACTAGTCATTGTTTACAGTTCAGGGAAAGTTTTTAAAAGTCAATGAAAGTTTATTTATAAAGTCACTTTAGTTGAGTCTGTGCTTTACTTGATTCAGACTGAGATGGCCATTGCTCCTAGCCCCCTCTATTGCTTAAAAAGTTCATTTAAAGTTGTGGGGAGGCAGACTCCCTCCCCCTCCGTTGTTACAGATCAGGGCTTCAGATGGGTGCTTAATAACCGCATAGCCAGTTAGAGAAATAGCTTTCATGCTTCATTCCATGTCAGCTGCAGAGGTAGGGAGAGCTTTGTAATTTTGCTAGATCACTTGTTCTCTCATCCAGTGTACGCCTCTTGGTGCCATGGTGGCACCGTGGCGGTGGGACCTATTGGAGCAAAGAGGAGCCTCGATCCCTTGGCTGTGGCCTCGGGAGAAGCACCTCTCATGCTCCAGGCTGGGAATCCCCTCCAAGGACTCCGGGGGGGGTCTGGAATTGTCTGGCACCCCTCCCATCCACCGCATCACGGGCTGCTCCTATCAGAGCTCCGAAGCTTCGAGCCAAAACCGGAAACCATAAGGAAGGGTTTTTGTGGTGTTAAAGCCACTGTAATACACCCCATATGAGTCTGCCCCTACAGACTACTTGGAAAATCAAGTTGGTACAGAACACCCATCGCCGGCTAATGTCAGGCACCTTTCTGCAGATGCTCCATTGTTTACTGATCAGTTACCAGGCTCAATTCAGTGTTCTAGCTATCACTTACAAAGCCCTTAATGAATGCAAATGTTCATATCATACTCTGTCATTTGCTCACCAACTGACTGAATAGCTTTTTATCATATTTGTAATTCACCTTGAGTCCTAGTAAGAAAGGTGAGCTACAAATGAGGAGGGGAAGGATAACGATGATAATGGTGATGACACAAAAAGGACACAAAGAGAATGCGCAGAATGATAGGGTTTCCAGGTCTCCTCTGTTTACAGGCAGGGGATGGGGGTAGGGTTGCCGGAAGATTTGAGGATGGAGCCTGGGGAGGACAGGGATCTCAGTGGGGTACAGTTCCATAGAATCCACCCTCCAAAACATCAATTTTCTCCAGGGAAACTGATCCTTGTACTCTGGAGATGAGCTGTAATTCCAGGGGGTCCCCAGGTCCCACCTGGAGGCTGGCATCTCTACTTGAATGAGCAAAAGAGGGCCCCTTTCATTTAGGGGATTTCTGCTGCTTCCAGTTGTACCTTCAAGAACAAGATTTCTTGAGCAATCCCAGTATTTTCTTTGGGGAGTATTTTAAAAACTCTGAATAAGATTTTGAATAAAGCCAGCTAACATTCCTTGATCTCAATCAAATGAAAACCACAGCATTTTCTCCAGAATGATTAAAAAAAAAATCTGCCTCTAGCAAACATTTTTTCAAGGATCTTGTTCCTTTTCTTTGAGGTTGATTTACTTCTACAGATTGCACCATTTTGGGGCCTATTCTTATCTAATGTTATTTGTGATCGTGCTGAAGCAGAGCCACAGTGGCATATTCATCCTTTGTTAGGAGGGCTTCTCTCTGGCCCTGTTGCACCCCCTACTCAGCTGAAATGTTTATCGGTGCAGGCTCCTTGTGGCAGCAAGGGCTCTTTTATATGAAGCAATCTGAAGCATTAAGTGCTTTGAATAAAAGAAGAAACGGCAATTTTAAAAAGTAATCCAATGAGGCATATGATGTGTGAATTGTAACCTTTCCTGGATGTGTCTGATAAAGTTCACATAGTCAGGTGCAAACAGTGATGAGTTCTCACATCATAGTCTCATATGTAGGCCCTTTGTGGGACCCCCTTTAAAGGCAAATCTATAAAATCATAATATTTTCATGGGAATTGGTACTTTAATCGATAGTGCAGTGGTAGCTCATTCATATTTGCAAGTCTCTAGTACTTAAATTTCAGTATTTTAATTGGTACTTTATTTTTCCCCTTTTCTCCCTCCCACTTTATCTATGTTTCTTTCTTTATCTGAATTTCATCATGCAATAATAAGAAAATAAAAGCAATTGTTTTGTTTCTTCCATAGGCATTCTGATTTTGGCTGTTGCCCTAAATAAAAAAAACTGTGTGTGCACACACGTGCGCACTCTCTCTCCTCTCTGAACAATCATAATTTGTTTATGGAACTTTGTGTTTATTAATTAGTTTTATTGTCTTGTCACTGGGTCATAAGAGAGCCCAGCAAAGATGTGTGCCGAACACAAGTAATTAAAAGAACCTAGTCCCAGTCTGTCATAGAAGTATCTGTTCCTATTTGCCTGCGTCTTTACTGCAAACACAAATGGAGGCTTGGTTATGTTCTATTTCACTGAAGATGTTGGGGCAAATAAACGTCCAGGTTTTTATCTCCACGGTAATGCTTAAAAAAAACTTGGCATAGAATTTGGGGTGGAGTTTATTAAAAACAACCTTTCAAAATGAAATCAAATCCCACTGTAATATTCTGAAATAAAAAGAGCCATACTCATTTTGGATTTTTTTTTATGAAGACAGATGAAGGAAAAATGCTCTGAACCCAGCAATGGGGAAACAGAACAAACCGGAAAAAATGCCGGGTGATCGTTGATTGATGTATTATTGTACAAAGTCCCTACATGTTTTGCTGTGCAAGCTTCGTCAGGGGGAATCAGAGCATTCACCTAGTGCAGGAACTGTCCACAGCAACTTAATCAGTCAACTATCAGCTGGCATTTTCCCTTTTTGTTCTGTTGACAGAATAGTCATCTTTAAAGGAGAAGATGCTTTCAGAGGTAAGAGAATGAACTGTGGGGGGGAGAGATAATGACATGCCAAGGTAAGAGAGTTTTTGGAATGCATGATCTATTAGCATCCTCATTTATGGCCTGAAAACATAGCTCCACAATACATGTTCAAACTGGGTTCCCTCAGAGGAACCCTGGGAACTGTAGTTCATTTCAGCCCTTTTAGAAACCTCTGGTAAACTGCTCACCACCAGATCCCAGTCTTCAAGGTTCCTTGAGGGGTTCCTGTAATGGAGATCATTTAGACTGCCTGATGTTTTGTATTTCCAGACTCTTTTATGCTTCAGTGCTTTTATTCTTACTTTATCTGTAGCCAAGCTTTCTCACTGAGACTCAAGGCTAATTACAAAATGTAAAATGATGCAATCAGACAGCATAAGACATCCAATAACAGTGCAGTGTTATGCTTGGGGGGGTTATTGGCTATGAGCCTTCTCATAGGGTTGCCAGCTCTGGGTTGGGAAACTCGTAGAGATCTTGGGGGTGGGGTTTGTGGAGGTAAGGGACCTCAGAGAGGTATAATGCCATAGAGTTCACCTTTCCAAAGCAGCCATTTTCTCCAGGAGAACTGAGCTCAGTAACCTGAAGACCAGTTGTAGTTCCAGGAGAACTCCAGCTACTGGCAACCCTGCTTCTTGAGTAGGTCTCAGCATAGGTGGCATACAGGTAAAGGTAAAGGTTCCCTTGCTCGAAAGCCAGTCGAGTCCGACTCTAGGGTTGCGGTGCTCATCTCCGTTTCAAAGCCGAAGAGCCAGCGCTGTCCAGAGACATTTCCGTGGTCATGTGGCCGGCATGACTAAACACCAAGGAACACGGAACGCTGTTACCTTCCCACTGAAGTGGTACCTATTTATCTACTTGCAATTTCTTGCTTTCGAACTGCTAGGTTGGCAGGAGCTGGAACTAGAGACGGGAGCTCACTCTGTCATGCGGCACTCGGGTCTCAAGCTGCTGAACTACCGACCTTCCACAGCCTGCAGTTCAGCGTCTTAACCACTTGAGCCACCGCAGCTCCCAATAGGTGGCATAGGAATGTTTTAAATAAATAAATAACTGAGGGAAAGCCATGAGAGAGGACCACCTCTCTCCTTATGCTTCGCCATGACAAACTGGTGTCAAGATAGTCTGATGGGTTCATAAACTGATCCTTTCATGGGGCCATTTCACCTCAGACAGCTACAGATGGGGCCCCGGTGTGGGTCACAGTCAAAATGCTGGGGAAGGGGAGTTACTTCCCCCCCCCCAGGGATGCCAGCCTCCAGGTGGGACCTGAGAATCTTCTAGAATTACAGCTGATCTCTAGACTACAGAGATCAATTCCCCTGGAGAATAAGTATACTTTGGAGGATGGACTCTATGGTATTATACCCCACTGAGGTCCCTGTCCTACCTAGGCTCCATCCCACAGTCTCCAGGAGTTTCCCAACTTGGATCTGGTATAGGGTCGGGGGGACTTGGCAAGCCTAATCTGGTAACCCTACCTCCCATCCCCTGCTGGTGGCCAAGGGTGACCTAGCAACCCTACTCCCCCCTCATGTTATTTCCCTGATAAGAAATAATGTTGCTCTAAACCTCAGTAGATTTTTTAAAAAATGGGTACCCATATTGTGCAGATGCTCAATTAGCTACCCATTTGTTACCAAGTTCAGTTTAAGCAAGTATTGGCTATCACATATAAAGCCCTTCATGGCCTTGGCCTCTCTTATTTTCAGGACCACCTCTCTCCTTATGCTTCGCCATGACAACGTTGCCCATTCCAGCAGGGGCTTTTGCAAGTGCCAACCTACAAATGGGCAAAATCAACAGCTGCCCCCACATGTGCTTTCTCCGTTGTGGTTCCTGTTTTGTCAAACGGCCTGCCCGAGGACGTCAGGAAAGCTGGCCCCAGGATGTAGCAGGAGCGTTCTGGAACTGGAATGACAGGCCCAAGAATGGAATGACAGTCCTAGGGTGGAGTAGGAGTGTTCAGGGACTGGAATGAGAGACCACGGAGTGGAGTGAGAGCCCAAGGGTGGAGCAGGAGTGTTCAGAGACTGGAATGAGAGACCATGGAGTGGAATGACAGCCCCAGAGTGTAGCAGGAGTGTTCTGGAACTGGAACGACAGGCCCAGGAATGGAATGACAGCCCCAGGGTGGAGAAGGAATGTTCAGGGAGTTGAATGAGAGACCACGGAGTGGAATGACGGCCCCAGGGTGTAGCAGGAGTGTTCTGGAACTGGAATGACAGGCCCAAGAGTGGGCTGGACAAACACTTGTCAGGGATGCTCTTGGATGGTCCTGCATTGAGCAGGGGGTTGGACTAGATGGCCCGTATGGCCATCCAGAGGGCAGCCCCCCTGCTGGAAGTGACATCAGAAGGGGTGGAGCTAGGGAAGTGACATCACTTGACCTTTGACCTGGAAGTGGCATTTCTCCTGGCTCCACCCCCAAAGTCCTCAGATATTTCCTGAGTTGGACTTGGCAACCCTACCTTCTCCTGGCCTTCCTCTCCTGGCCTTCCTCAGACTATGCTGAACTGAACTATTCAAGAGGGCTTTTCTGTTCAGGTAATAGGGTTGCACTATATAAAACAGTTCACAGACTTACTTGGGTAAATGATTGGGACTTGTGGTCTTTACTGTTGTATATAGCATATTGTAAGTAGGATCCTATTATGTAGAATCTGTACTGCATAATGTGTCATGTGAATATTTATGCTATGGGTCAGTTATTGGATGTCCCATTTGGTTGATTACACTAACTCACTATGTGTAATCCTTCTTGAGTTCCTGTGAGAAAGGCAGACTATAAATAATGTAAACAAATGATTCCAACGTTACAATGCATGTTGCAAGATCGTGCAGCCTCAGGTGACCACTACACGTTACAAGTCAGTTCCAGGTTTCTCAGACTCGACTCTCAGGGGGGCTGGTTTTACTCAGGACCACAATGTGTGAGGTGGAGGCTCTCCTGCCTTCCCCTACACTATATTCCCAAGCTGAAATGACATCCGGAGGGAGTTTGCACCATGCTGAGCCTGTATTGACAGCTCCAACCTCCTCTAGTGATTTTCTGGCTCAGGAAAACAGCAAGGAGGGGAAGCAGGAGCCCCTCCTTCCCCCATACTGTAATCCTGAGCCAAATTGGGGCCCCTCTGAACCTTTAAAATGCCATTCCCTCTAGATGTTGTGTGGGAATCCAGACCTAACTCATTTCCAAATGTAACGTGCAGTTTGGCGCTCAGTTTGCCTTGGAGTAGTGTAGCTTTTTTTTTTTTTACCCTTCAGCCTTATTGGAAATGAGGCTCTCTTGTTTTATTGTTATTATTTTAGAGGAGAAAAACATCCTTTAAAGATATGCTATTTTCTACCTTTAAATTGCTAATCACCAAGCAGGGAACCCATTTTTCTGAGTGGAGTCTGAAGGGCTGAACACTGTCTCTTCTTTGTAGAGCACCAAGGCAAACTGGACCTGTATTTTGGATTATGTAGTCAGAAAGAGACTCTCAGTCTTCATCTCGTCAGTCTGAGCTCTTACACTAAAAACCTAAGCATGCATAGTAGGAAATAAATCCCACTAAGTTCAATGGGACTTGCTACGTTGCAAGTGTGCTTAGAATTGTGGCCCTAGTCTCTCACACAACACAGTCTAGCAGTCGTCCCATAATTACTGCTGATCTCCAAACTATGACGATTCGACTGCCAAGCTCCCAGTCGGGGCAGGGAATGCTCACCCCAAGTTCCCATTCAGTCGCAGAGGGGGTATTAAAAATTAAAATAATTTTTCTTTTAAATTTAAAACTCCCCAGTATCGCCAAGGCAGTAACATCACTTCCAATGAATACTTGAAAGTGGCAGCAGTAGTCTTAGGAATCACTGGAAACTCTATCGTTTTACTGGGCAGTACTTATGAGTGGTGTTGCAGCATTGCGCAATGTGTTTTGCCTGTCTCTGCCCCACAAATGCTTCCACCACTGCTGGGGCTGGGGCTGGCAACCTACCCCATGCTCTAAACTTTCCCCATGCAATCTTGAGAACACTGGTGATTTGTTGAGCTACCCCTGCTGCTTCCAGGTATTCCCCAGAAGTGACATCATCATAATCAGTGTTTCCCCCCGCACACACCCCATTCCACCCTCACACCCTCTCACTGTTTTCCAGGCTGGGCCTAGCAACCCTATATGGAGATCTGTTCCCCTGGAGAAAATGCCAGCTTTGGGGGATGGATGCTATGGCATCACATCCCTGCAGGCCTCCACTCCCTCCCCAAATTCCACCCTCTCCCAGATCTGTCCCCAGATTTCCAGGAATTTCCCAATAGAGTTGGCGATCTGAGGCCACAGTCCTAAACTGAATTACACCCTCCCAAGCCCATTAAAGGGTGTACATCTGCTTAGGGTGGCACTGTGAATTACCTACAAACATCCACTAGAGGGGGAATAGGATGCCTTGGACCTATCTGTTTTATGTATTCATTCATTGATCAATTTTGAAAATTTCTACCCCACCCTCCTACCAAAGCAGCAGGCAGAGTGGTTCACGACATTAAAAAAAAAAGAAAATAAAGAACGTAGTAGGCTCTAAGAGCACCAAATGGTGATAAAAGCAGCATAAAACAATAAAATGTGAAACACTGAACACCATAAATGTTAAATGAAGTAATAAAGATCCAAGCCAACAATAACAGCCAAGCCCAAGCATCTAAACAAGTTTAACAATTGTTCCTTCCTCTCCCCTGGAGAATCCTAGGAAGTGTAGTTCTATGCACGGCCTAGGCACTTCTTACAGAAAGTTCTCAGCACCCTTACCAAACTACAGTTCCCAGGATTCTCTGTTGGAAGCCATGACAGTTGAAGTGGTATTAAACTGATATAATTTTGCAGTGTAGATACACTCTCTAGGCCCTCCAACTCTCATAGTGATTATTAAGCAAGCTGGTGTTGAGAACCAGATTGTTAAGCAAGCTGGTGTTGAGTACCAGCTGGTGTTGAGTACCCAGTAGTTCTCACAAACCATGTTAGGGTGTAGGGTTGCCAAGTCGCGGTGGGGGATCGTAGGTCTTCACAGAATCCTTGCCGCGGGGACAGAGAGACGCATTGCACCCGCCGTCGCCAGGATCTGACGCATAGCGTCATGTCCTGGCGACGGTGGTGCAACGCGGCAAGGATTCTGCAAAGACATGCAGATCCCCCGCCACGATTTGGTGAGATTTGGTAGGTCTATTAGGGTGACCAATAAGGTTACCAGCTCCAGGTTGCTAAATACTTGGAAATTTGGGGGGTAGAGACTAACGCGGGTGAGGTTTGGGGAAAGTAGGTACTTCAATGGGATATAATGCCATAGAGTCCACCTTCCAAAGCAGCCATTTTCTCCTGATGAATTTACCTTTGTCACCTGGAGATCTCCAGCCCCCTTGAGATTGACAACCGTAGTGGCCAACTGTGGTTTGGGGAAATTCCTGGAGATTTGAGGGTGGTGCCTGCAGAGGGCAGCATATACAAGGGGAAGCAGCTCAGCCTGCATGTGGTACCATACAGTCCTCCTCCTTAAGCTGCCATTTCCTCCAGAGAATTGATCTCTGTAGTTCAGAGACCAGTTGTAATTCCAGAACTCCAGGCTCTTCCTGGAGGTTGGCCACACTAATAACACCACCTCAGGGGCCACTCGGCTCAGACCCAGCCTCCAGTCACATGAAAAGAAACCACAACTGAACATGCAGCCATCACTTCTACTGTCAGCTTGGACTGAGTCAGACAGCCCCAGCAAGACTCCCAGAATGGCTGGAGCTTGGCTCACCTTGCTGCTGGCCAAAGTAGCCCTTCAAAGAGCAGTGGCCTATCCTGGCACGGGCCAGTCCACCCCTTGCTTATTGTGCAGTCTCTTCTTGCTCCAGGTGCCCCAAGATGACTGGGGAGGATACCCGGCATCAGGGAAGGATGGCGAGATCCCCTGTCGACGGATGCGGAGCGGCAGCTACATCAAGGCCATGGGAGATGATGACAGTGGAGACTCAGACACCAGCACCAAGGTGTCACCCAAGGGGGCAACCCGGCGAGATGGGTACCGCCGTTCCTCCAGCGTAGATCAGCCCAGAACCAAGTAAGAGAGAGAGAGGGTGTACTCAAGACTGCAAGAGACAAGCTTAGGGAATGGGGTAGAGTTGCCAGCCCCAGCCTCAACAGTGGTGGGAGTATTTGAGAGTGGACTCTGGCAAAACAGCATCATATGATGCTGCGATGCTGCTTCTAGCTAGGAACCAGGAAGCACCATCATTATATCACGTGCTACTCTATGATTTCTCTCCAACCTCTATGCAAAAAACCATAGAGAAGATAGAACACATCCCTACAGTGTCACATATCCCTAGAGTAGCATTTTCATTTCTGGGTTCCTGGCCAGAAGTGGCATTGCACAACACCACCTCCCCATTTTTCCCCACCATTCCATTGAATGCCAACAGGACACAGGGAACTAGGGATGCCAGACCCCTGCAGTGCAGGCGAGAGTCTCCCAGTTTCAGGCACTCCTCTCTGCACCCCCAATTACCCCCCAAAAAACAGGCAAGACGCTGGAAATAAGTGTGACATGCCTATGTGACCTGGAAGTGAGGTAGGCATGTCAGTTACATCGGTGGGCAACGCTCTGGTTTTGGGGCAAAACTCTATGGTAGAAGCTAATTCTACCATATAGTTTTGCCGAAAATCCACAGCATCGCCCCCTGACATGCCTACATCACTACTGGGTCACGTAGTCATGTTATGTTTATTTTCTGAGTTCCTCCACACTTCCTGTACGTTTACCCCCATCCTCTGCCAGTGTCAGACTCTTCAACAAACTTGCTCCCAACGACACTGTCTTGGCAGTGATTTGTTTCTTGAGAGATGAAGATGTTTCAAGCTGAGACCATTTGTGTCAGAACTGACTCCTGTGGCACCAGTTCTGAAGTTATACAGAATTCACAGAAGCCGTGCCCCCCCCCAGTGACCGCTCCGTTAGCCCTCCTCCCTCCACCTGTGAACCTACAGTTACATTATCTACTGCAAACTGGCTAACAGAGGCTGGCATTCAAGGTTGTTGTGCATTTTTCCCATGTTGGGAGGCCCACTTGAAAAGCAATCATAAATTACCGCAGCAAAGCAGTCTCCACACACACACACGCTCACAGTCTGCCTCCCCATTCCCCAAAGTGAAAAAACAAAGCATCAAAGACAGTGAACACAGAACCTGTGAAATCCATGGCAAACGAGGACTCAAGTTTGACAGCCAGCAGTTCTGAGGGACTAGGCAACCCTGTGGGGTGCGCCAATGGGGGCTGGCAAGCCTAGAGTGGGCATCTTTTTAGTAGATCGTAGTCTCCAGACAGAGTCCAGTCTGCTATGTCAGGGGTAAAAAGAATAATAAAGCCCAAGCTCCCTGCCTTCTGTTAATATATTCATCCCTGGGGTGGGGGTGGGGGGTTGTTCAGGTGTACTGGATGGAGGCCAAGAGCTGACAAAGGTCAACAAAACCAGCCCAGCATCGTTTCCATATGTTCTGCTCATGTCTGTTTGGGTTTTGTTCCAAAATCTTTCTTCCCCACTGTCTCTCATTAGGTTTGCGAGTAGGCACTATTCTGACTCATATATCTGTAACTGTCCCAGTTGCTGCACATCACCCCGAATCCGGCCACGGGGACAGGGGTACGGACGGTCCTTCACCACTGGGCAGGTGAGGTGCTTTTAGCCTCTGATAGTTGGGTGGCAGGAGAGGGACGGGGTGGAGGAAGTAGAGAGTGGATTCCCTTGGAATTTTTTTGCAGATCTTTGTCTCTAAGAGGTGTTTCTTGCTGGACATTTGAAAGACTTGCATTCAAAAGCCAAGTGCAACTTCTTCAGGCTCTTATTAGAAATATCCAGGACAGACAAAATCAATTCCGCCCTTTCTGTGTATCTTGGAAGCTCAGGTGCTGCTACTTCTATAGAGCTAAGAAAATGCTACAATGACAATGGACTTCTGGTGCTGAACTGACAAGGCACATTTGGGCAGCAGATCCACAATGGAGTTATGCTACCCGCACCTTTCTTATGTACAAGACCTCTGTGCCTAACATTAGAAACCGCTCCAAATGGCAGTGCTCAGTTGGATTCCAGAAGGGCCATTCATAGTGCCCTGGGATGGGACTTCTTGGATGCTGTGCCTGGAACAGGTGCATAGCTGCCTTACCACATCTCTCCCCATCCTTTTCTTGAGCTGGTCCCACCTTCCCATGCATCGCTTTTGATCATGCCTGCTTGCCTGCCTTGCAAAGAAATGCTAAAGCCTAAACCAGCCTCCTGCACAAACCACCCAGTTTCTACAGGTTAGTGCAGAATTGTAATTTTAAGACACTCAGAGCCAGGCTCTTCAAAGCATTCTGCATCTTTGAGGATTGGCCTGTGCTTTCTGTTGCTTCAGTTTCAGCACAGCAGAGAAATGGAAGCTGCCAAATTAGTTGCAGCACACTGGGGGAAGGCTTTGCATGTTCCCATACAGCATTTCCACAAAATAGGTGTGAGATATACTAACCGTATTTGCTTGGGTACTCTGTTCTAGCAGCCTTTTTTTCGGATCTGGGGGTACAAGGATGAGGTATTTTTTGGATATTGATTCAGCTGGATATAGATTTTGGATATTGTTCATCTATCTGAAATGGCCACGCCTTGAAAATCCTGGAAATATTCAGGATTTTTGGGACCGCCAGATAGACAAACTTAAAGGACATTTAAAGGGATCACTGTCCCTTTAAATCCCTTCTCCAAGCTGCGCGGCTCAGCAGCTTGGAGAACTTTGAAGGCATTTAAAGGGCTTGCAATCCCACTAAATGCCTTCTGGGTGAACTTGCAGTCCCTTTGAACACCTTCAGAGTTAAGGGATGGTGGTGAAGAATTAAAAATGCCCCCCCCCAAGCCCCAGATACCCCCAGCTCAATTCTCCATTATAGACTATGGGGACCATTAACTATAATGGTCCCCATAGGGTATAATGGAGCTGAAAATCTTGGCTTTCCCGAATATTTAGTGAATCTGAATACCATACCGGTACTGGGATTCTGGAGTTTCAGGAAATACTTATATTTTTGGGGTTCAATATACCCAAACTCAAAAAATACCAGGTTTTTTTGCACATCCCTAGTGTAAACTTATTTGTCCACAAACCTTAGCTAATATGAACTGACACATTGGGGCCATTGAGTATTGTGGAGCCCTGAGCAGTTTGCCTCCTTTGCCCACCCCTGGGTACACACAGATCTGAGCCTCATCCACTCCCAACCCTTCTATCCCTCTTCACCTCTCCATTTTCTTCTCCTGTTTCCAGATTAATGAAGAGTTGAACCACCAGTTTGAGGCTGTGTGCGAGTCGGTTTTCGGAGAGGTGGAGTCACAAGCAGTGGAGGCTTTGGACCTGCCTGGTTGCTTCCGCATGCGCAGCCACAGTTACCTGAGGGCCATTCAAGCTGGCTGCTCTCAGGATGATGACTGCCTCTCTCTCTTCACCATGGCAACGACTGCTCACCAGCCTGGCCAACCCCTCACCAGCAGCATCCTCAAGCCAAGCACCTGTAAGTGCTGCCTCGCTTTGCTTGGGCCCAGAATGCACCACCCTTGGGGGTAGAGTTGCCAAGTCGTTTCTCAGCCACAGCGGGGGACTCCCGGGCAGCGACTGAAGCGCGTGCCGCACGCACGTCACCCAGAAGTGACGTTACGATGCCAGGCACGCTGGGGGCGGGGCCACGACCACCGGAGGGAAAACCATAGAGTTTTCCCTCCGATGGTCGTGGCCCCGCCCTCAGCGTGCCGGACGTCGTAACGTCACTTCCTGGTGATGCACATGTCGGGGTGGGGTTCTCCCCGGGGCCGGATCCACCGGCGGCAGGGAATGGGCCTCTGGGGCGGAGGTTTCCCCACCCCCCGGGGGGACTTGGCAAGTCTACTTGGGGGTATTGTACAGGAAATGAAAGAAGGCCAAAGCCAGCAAAGTCCTCTGACAATCCTTTAGCTCTTGTCAACAAACCATGTACTTCCAAACACATTTCCAAATCTATGTGGGACTGGGGGCGAGGGAGCGTCACCCTGCATGATGCTATAATTACAGTCCAATATGTGCTTGCGTTGGTATAGACCTCCCCATATAACTGACTCATCCCATGTTTGTTTTTATCTCTCCTACTTTCTACAGCCTTCAGTTACAGGAAAGCTCCACCTCCCCTCCCTGCAGGAATCAAAGCCAAGCCCCTCATCTCTGTCACAACACAAAGCAGCACTGAATCCCCCCATGACAGCTTCCTCCCCAGAGAGGTAGCCAGAAGTCCATCGTGGTCCAAAGAGGCTGCCAAGCGCTGCAATTCCACCGAGAGCTTGGAAAGCACCAAGATCACCGCCATGTCCTTAGACTTGCCTTCCGTCCAGCCCAGGACTTCCCCTAAGCCCTCCACTCTCATCATAAGGACGATTCCAGGGAGGGAGGAGCTGAGAAGTTTGGCAAGGCAAAGGAAATGGAGGCCGTCTATTGGAGTTCAGGTAGGCACAGGATGAAACTCAGCTTGCAGAGAGTCTAGACAGCTGCTTTGGGAAGAGGAGTAGGAATTTAAAGCTTAATTTGGGGGCCCAATAGGAGAATGCAGGGGCCATGTCTCATGCTGTTCCTGGTGGGCCTAGCTTGAATGAAATATGCATGACAAGAGTGTACCCCAGACAACAGACTTCTGATACACGGCTGTGTGTGTGTGTGTGTGTGTGTGTGTGTGTGTGTGAGAGAGAGAGAGAGAGAGAGAGAGAGAGAGAGAGAGAGAGAGAGAGCGAGAGAGAGAGAGAGAGAGAGAGAGAGAGAGAGAGAGAGATGCTGCCAAGTTGCTTCTGACTTAGGGTGACCCTATGAATGAATGACTTCTGAAATGTCCTGTCGCTAACAGCCTTACTCAAGTCTTGCAAACTGAGGGCCTCATGGTTTCTTAGATTGAATCAATTCATCTCATTTTGGGTCTTGCTCTTTGCCTACTGCCTTCAACTTTTATTAGCACTCTTGTCTTTCCCAGTAACTCTTGTCTTCTCATGGTGTGACCAAGGTATGATAGCCTCAGTTTGGTCATTTTAGCTTCCAGGGAGAGTTAAGGCTTGATTTGATTTAGAACCCACGTATTTGTCTTTTGATGATCCATGGTATCCATAAAACTCTCCTCCACCACCCTATTTCAAATGAATCAACTTTCTTCCTGTCAGCCTTCTTCATTGTCCAACTTTTATACCCATGCATAAAAATGGGGAATACTGTCGTTTGAATTATCCTTATCTTGGTTGCCAATGACACATCCTTACACTTAAGGGTCTTTTCTAGCTCCTTTATGGCTGCCCTTGCCAGTCTCAATCTCCTGATTTGTTCATTGCAGTCTCCCTTTTGGTTGACGATGGAGCCAAGGGATAGAAAATCTTTTAACAATTTCAGTTTCTTTCCCATCAACCTTAAATACACAGATTAAACATACAGCAGTACAAGCATTGGAATCAATGCACATAGCAGGGGAGCGGGCACAATTCCCAACTCATGAGCAAGGAGTCTACAAATGTGGGAAGTTTACACAGATATGCTCCTTCTCTGTAGCTGGGAATTTTTTATAAAAGGAATGTTCCCAGTCACGGAGAGGGAACCCACATATGTCCATTTGCTATATACACAGACCTTAACACTCTCCAGATGTAATGTCTGTACAAACTGGGAACCCACCAACCACACATACAGGAAGCACATAGTCCCCACAGGGTTCTCAGCGTGCACAGGTGCTATTGTGTGTGAACTGGGCAACTCATAGACCAGCCATATCGCGTTCTTCATATTTACCATCTGAAGAGACCTATGATGTTTTTAAGTTCTCATCCATTTTAAATCCCAGTAATTTCATTACTGGAAAGAAGGATATCCGTTTGATTTACTAGTTTGGGCATCCCTAATGTCTCAGGATGGACTTTGCTATTAGACAACAGTGAAAATAAGGCGGTACAGGCTGGTACAGAGGAATTAGGGAGTGGATTTGGCACATCAGCATTGTGCTGCCGTACTCCTTCCAGTAAAAACCAGGTGATGTCTTCAGATGGTCTAGCACTTATAAAACTAGCATTAAATGCTAGAGTATCCACGTGTCACTTCCAGTTTTTACAGGAAGTGATGTAAGCATTCCAGTGTGACACCTGCATGTGGTCCCCCGTCCATTTCCTCTGGGATGCCAAGATGAACCAGGAGGCATGGCATCTGTACAGCGTAGGAAAGTGGCCAAAGTCATACCTCATATCTTCTGCTTCAAGTCCCTTTGGGAGACAGTGCCAATGAGAAATTTAAGTTCCTTTCACCCCTGCTCTAGAGGTGGATTAATGGCTTGGGGACCTTTCAACCCACTTCTTCCTATTAATCCAATTCCCTAATATCTTGCTAACAAAGCAGCAGCAGGTCATATCACAGGATCAGAAGTTCTTGATGCTACTTGAACATCCAGTGATAGTTCTCCATAGGGGAAACCAAAGAAGAGAGCAACATAGAGAATGCCTGCATTAATTTTAGTGGTCTTGCCCTCCTGAGCATAGAGAATTGGCTAGACTGTCTTTTCCCTCAAGGACTTTCTACAAGGGTATATTGGATAGGGATATTTTTTGCAGTATTTAGCTCAAAATAATAATAGGAAAATGTCTGAAGTGGTAATTCCAGGCCACCTCTACCCAGAAATGTAAAATCCCATTTGGTCACAAACTGGTTCATGTAAAGATTCTAGTTTTTCGTGACCACGGTGAAGATCGCAGGGTAGTCAGGTTCAAGGCAAGCACCTGGTTCATACGCATTCTGTCGCTTCTCTCTCCATTTGCTCATTTTAATTTTTATTAGGCTCATAAATTTGCATTTCCTTTGCTTGCCATTAAATTATACTTCATTAGTGGGTCTGTCCCTTGTCTGTTAGAATCAGACCAGGTGTTCTGGAGACAGGCTAAGTGCAGTTCAGGCAAGTGTATCACAGCGGGTTCAGCCAAGGGGGCAGGCTGGTGAGAAGGAAGTGTCTGATCCGACTTCATGGTTTGTGGCTTATTGTTTGACAAGGTCAAAAAATTGGAGACTTGAGAGTGCTGG
>NW_015174278.1:821492-863502 GCF_001447785.1 Gekko japonicus
ACTCTGCAAAGACGCGATGCACAAGCATCATGTTCCATAACGGAAACTGATATTTTGCTCTAAATGGGAGATCTGGGTTTGATTCTCCACTCCTCCACATAAAGCCTGCTGGGTGACCTTGGGTCAGTCACAGCTCTCTCAGAGCTGTCTCAGCCCCACCTAACTCACAGTTGGGTAGTCTGTTTTGGGGAGAGGAAGGGGAGCTGCTCTGAGAACAGGTGATCTGGTAGATAATGCCATAGTGTTTCCTCTCTAATTCTGGACTCTGGCCAAACTATGAGGATTGAAAAAAAATGCACAATAGGGCCACTCAGAAGTTTCCACAAAACTGAGAGTACATGCAGGTTTGAAGAAAAATGTGAAACCTACAAGAAATTGTGTTTTTAAAAAGTTTTTAAAAGCAAGGTCTGCGACACCATGGAGGCAATAAAACTATGTTTGGGTTACATTTGGGTTTACCAACCCAAAATGGCACCCATCACCAGGAGATGCACAGAGTAGGAAATGGAAGGAGGGGGAGAGGCTATAGGAGCTGCAAGAGAGAGGGAAGGAGACCTGGGAAGGGAGGAGAAGGAAGAAAACAGGGAAGAAGAAGAAGAGAAGAGATTGGATTTGTATACCCTGCCCTTCACTACCCAAGGGAGTCTCAGAGCGGCTTACAATTTCCTTTCCCTTCCCTTCCCCACAACAGACACCCTGTGAGGTAGGTGGGGCTGAGAGAGCTCTGACAGAAACTGCTCTTTTTCAAGAACAGCTGTGCCCGATCTCTGGCTTGCCCACGGTCATCCAGCAGGTGCAAGTGGAGGAGTGGGGGATCAAACACAGTTCTCCCAGATTAGGGAGAGGAAAGAAGGGGGCTGGCAAGAGGAGAAAGAGGGAGCCAGAATAATTGGAGAGGGGAAGTAGGTGCTAGTGAAGATGAGGGGGGAGGGGTGGGGGATGGAATTTCCTCTCCTCTGTGTATCCCCACCCCCGTGAATGTATCTATCAGACTTGTCACTCTTAATTAACCTAGTGGCTAGGTAAATAACAATGTCTGTATTCTGGTATTCATACAATGTGGACGTGGAAGCCACAACAGGTAAAGTTAAAAGAATGTGAAAAAAAGAATATTTCTGCTCAGGATAATTTCCTTGGCTGAATCACGTCCATCTCCCGGGATATGGGTTGGATTCTGTGAGTCTGCCCTGCTAAGGGAAGTGTTTTCCCCAGGGTTGCCAGGTCTGGGCTGAGAAATATCTGGAGATTTGGGGGGTGGAGCCTGGGGAGGGCAGGGTTTGGGGAGGGGAGGGGAGGGACCTCAGCAGGGTACAGTGCCATGGAGTTCATCCTCCAAAGCAGCCATTTTATTTAGGGGAACTGATCTCTATTGTCTGGATATCAGTTGTAATAGCAGATCTCCAGGCCCCACCTGGAGGTTGGCAACCCTAGTTTCCCCAGTGAAGGGAGGGTGTGTGTCTCCCTGATGCAAAGGCACTTGGAAGAGCATCGTGCACCAGGCAAGGTTCCTTCCACTGGAGGAAAGCCCCTCCCACTAGCAGCAGGAACCAGCCCTGTGTCTCTTGGGGCCCCATTCTGTAGCCATGGCTACTCCTTGACCATCCGTCCCACAACTAAATATTGGTTAAAAAATAAGGTAGCTCGCAGCTAGAACACATCAGTGCAAGAAAGCTTAAAAAATCAGTTGAGGTATATACTGTTTTGTTGCTACTCTTCATAGCACAGAATCTGGGAAAGAGAGAGAGAGAGAATTGGTCCAGATCTTGAATGACACAAGTGAAACATTTGCTGCAGGCTTTGCCATTTAGGCCAGAGGAGCCCTGTTCTTCCAAGAAGGCTCCCTCATGGATTTGGGGCTGTGCTTTCTCCTCTCTTCCACCCCCTCTGGCTCAGCAATATGTCCGAGGTCTTTGAAGTTTACTTGGCCTCCTGGGAAAAGAAGGGATGAAACGAAAGGCCAGGGGTCTACAGTGCTTGATCTACGCTCTACGCTCTTACAGTTTATCTGGATTTTCTTTTGCATCTGGTGCTTGGAATTTAAAATCCACATGCCTGGTTTGCAAGATGCTTCCACCCAGCTTTGGACTCACTACTCTCTCTCTCTCTCTCTCTCTCTCCCCTACCCATTCCTCCCACCTATGAACCTTTATTTTTGTTTCTTTTGTCTATCTTCTTTTTAAACATCACTTCTTGGTCAACATATCCATCTGTCTGTTGGTTTTTAAAATTTGCTCCGTATCTATCCATTTTTCTTCCGGGTGGTATTATTCTCATCCACTTGTCTGTCCACCTTTTTATTTAAATCACTCTTCCTTTATTTTCTTATTCTTATTCTTATTCTTCTCTGTCCTTTCTCATTCTTTTATTCTCTCTTCTACTTACTTTGAACTTCTTTCCATCTTTCTGTTACCTTTTTTTCTTCTTTTGTTTTCATTTTCATTCTGATACTTTTTTATTTTTCTACATCTCTCTCTTTCTCTCTCTCTTTCTCTCTGAATTTCCTTTACTAATCAATCCCTCTTTGTCTGTCTGTCCTTTCTTCTCCCCCCCCCCATTCTGCTTCCACTTCTGTTTCATTGATCTATCCACCTTCCCCTGGTGTCCTTTTCCTTTCTCGTCTTTCCCTGCAACTCCCAAATAGGTGGAAACCATCTCCGATTCCGACACAGAAAGCAGGAACCGCCGGGAGTTCCATTCCATTGGAGTACAAGTGGAAGAAGATAAAAGGTACCACAGGTTCAACATCCTCCTTCAAGCAGTGTCCCTCCATGATCTGCGGCCTTAGCAACCCCCAGCATTTGTGCCTCATTCTCACCACCAGCAGGTCTGGTCCTGAAATCAATATTCACCACACAGACATTTGTCAGGGAATCTGAACCAGAGAGTCTCAACGATGCTGGCTTCTAACAGCTGGATTATCATAGTGGCTCCTAAAAAGAAGTGCAAAGGCACGGAGGTATCAGGCTCTAGCAGATGGCCATACAGTAACAGACGAGGTGGGGAGGGACTGTGGGTCAATGGCACAATATCTGCTTTGCATTCAGTTCAATCCCCAGCATCTCCAGTGAAAAGGATCAGGTAGCAGGTAACGGGAAAGATCTCTACACAAGACCCTGGAGAACTGCTGTTGGTTGGAGTAAACAAGACTGGCCTTGATAAGTAAAGGTAAAGGTTTCCCTTGCTCGAAAGCCAGTTTAATCCAAGTCTCATCTCCATTTCCAAGCCGAAGAGTCAGCACTGTCCAAAGACGTTTCCATGGTCATGTGGCCGGCATGACTAGATGCCGAAGTGCACAGATAAACCAATGGTCTAACTCAGTATAATAAGGCAGTTCCACATGTTCAACAGTAGAGTACCTGCTTTGCATGCAGAAGGTCCTAGGTTCAATCCCTGATATTTCCAGCAAAAAGGACCAGATAGCAGGTAAAGGGAAAGATCTTTGTCTGAGATCTGATTTGCTCATTCATCTCAGAGAAAATCTACTCTTCACTCTTGGGGGGGGGGGAAATGCACAGCAACCACCCAAAATGGCAAGCCCCACGTCACATTTCCAACTCTGTAATCCATGTCTTGGCATCATCATTTATTTATTTTACTTCTCTTATACTCCACCTTTCACACCAAGGTAGCTTATATCAGTCTCCTCCATTTTATCCTCACAGTAATCCTGTAAGGTAGGGTGAGGCTGAGAGCATGCAACTGGCCCAAGTTCACCCAGCAAGTCTCCATGGCAGAGTGGGGATCCAAACCTGGGTTTCCCAGAACATAGTCCAGCACTATAGCCACTACAGCACACTGTCTGCCAATGCTGGTGTGGGCAGAGAAAGGTACATCATGCTGTGTCTCTCCTTGCCCATACCAGGAGCTGTCCGTGGTAGAACACAGGGGCAGGGAAACGAAGTCCCTCATGACACAAAATAAGCTGACTCTGAGGCAGGTATTACCAGGGCAGGAAAATGCCACACAGGGCTCCCATTTTCAGAGGCCAGCCTGTATGCTTTGTAACATTTTATCCTGTTCGCAGAGTAGTGAGACGAGAAGTCCCATTTCGATTTCATCCAGCCCCTTTGGGGGACTCCAGAAGAACCCGGGGTCACCCAATGAAACCAGATTTCAGATAGACAAAAGGGTGTGCTTTTTCACACAATGGGGAGTGGACTGGTGGAACTCCCTATTGCAGGATGTGGTGACGGCCACTGGCTTAGGTGCATTTAGAAGAGGGAACTGAAGAATGGGTCTATCAGATTTTGGGGGCATCAGTCCGTCACTGTCTATGAGCCATGATAGCCACAGGGGACCTCCAGGTTTCAGAGGCAGAACACCTTTGATTGACAGATTCCAGGGGGTAGTTGGCAGGGGAGGGCTGTTGTCTTCACAGTGACATCTGACTAGAGGAGATGCTCTACCAGCATGGTCTGATTCAGCATGGCTGCTGTTATATCAAAGAGGTTTGCTAGTGTTAAGTGTGCATGCATGTATGCATGCAATAGGCACGCCGGCTTTACGTGGTTTCCCCAGATTCCCCAGTACACCACCACCCGCTTGCCTGTCCATTCAGTTCACTGCACGGTCACTTCAGTTCCCAAGGATGCAAGGTGACCACTGTCTAGTGATTCCATTTCTTCATTCAGTGAGGGACTGCCTGGCACATCCTCTCTCTCTCCCCCCTCCCCTCCTTCTCTGGCCCTTCAGCATCCATCCAGTGCTGGTTGCCATAGAAACAGACCAACCGGCATGAGGAAGAGGGAGCAGACATCTCAGTGAAAGAACATAAGGAATCCCCCGTTCGCTGGCTTGTTTGTCAGATTTTGAGTTTCATCCCCTAGTGGTTTGTCTCTGAAAAGAGAGGCACGCCAGTTCAAGCACAGCCAAAGCCACAGCCTCGGGCACGAAATGCACTGCTTCCCTGTCTCCTATGTGTGGCATGTAGGCTGTGGGATACTCTGCACATGCTTGGTGGCACCACTGCACTCTTGTTGAAAAATAAAAAAATCAGGGCTGAGCCCTGGTTGCAAACAAAGTCCTTCCACAACAGAAAAACCAGAGAAAAGAAACACTGAATGAAAATGAGAATCATTCTGGGTAGACAAAGTAAAAGATTGATAGATAAGATTCGTCAATGAATTACCCTTTGTACCACAGCCACTGCAAGGCTATTTAAGAACTGTCTTGCCCCAGGGGAAGAGAGAGAACACAGAACAGATAACCTGACTGAGGAGACTCGGCAGGACCAGAGCTGGCGAGACCATCTATTTAAGCTGTCGATTAGTTTGCGACAAGCATGGAAGGCATTTTTTAACCCCAGCAGGATAGTTATCCTTGGTGCTTTTATAGTACATTGCCTCAGGCATTTTTTTCAGTGGAGATGCAATTTATTCTCTCTCTCTCTCTCTCTCTCTCATGAGTTTTGCACTGATGTTGGCTGTCTCATTTGGCTAATATGTATTTTAAATATTTGCTGCGTGGCTGTTTCCTCTTTGTCATTTTACTCTCTTATCTGAGTCATGCTGAATACCTAGTGACAATAATAAAGACAGAAAGAGGTACAGCATCACTATAGATGGTTTTGTAATAATCATAACAAGAACTAATAATGCAGTTAAACACAGAAAAAGGTTATCTCCCTTATATATAAAAGCCGAATGGTGGTGCCACTTCTCTAGAACATTCCACACGCTCTGGAATTGGTTGGCGCCCTGGTGTGTCACTCAGAATCTGTCCCTATCCACTGGCTGCATTGCTTGAGTCTCGCCTCCAACATTCTAAACAGTTTGCTGTTCCTCTCCCCCCCATAGCCAGTCAGAACACAGAGGTTATTTGCATACGCAGCCTCATTGGCCTTTGCCTCAGAACACAGCGGTCATTTGCATATGCGACTTGATTGGCTTTTGCCTCTAACATTCTAAACAGTTTGCTGTTCTGAGGTAAAATGTATCCAATCTCCAGGTGAGGGCTGGAGATCACTCAGAATTACAACTGCTTTCCAGATGGCAGAGATCAGTCCCCCTGGATAAAATGGTGGGCTCTGTATCCTTATATGCTGCTGAGGTGGCCCCCGTATGACAGCCAATGTGACGTAGCAGTCAGGGCTTCAGAGCACGGGAGAGGCTGCAGGTGTGTGGGGGGTGGAAAGCTGAAGAGTGAGGGGGAAATAAAGGTTGATGATTGGCTGGGAAGGAGATAGGGTTGCCAACTCCAGGAGATGTGAGGGATGGAGCCTGGAGAGGGTGGGGTTTCAGGAGGCGTGGGACCTCGGACAGGTACAAAGCCATAGACTCCACCCTCCAAACCAACCATTCCCTTCTGGGGAACTATCGTTGCCAATCTCCAGGTGAGGGCTGGAGATCACTCAAAATTACAACTGTTGTTCAGGTAGCAGAGATCAGTTCCTCTGGAGAAAATGGTGGACTCAGTGTCATTATAACCTGCTGAGGTCACCACAGCAAATTGACACTGAGTGTCCAAGGCCGGGGCACCCACCCAGAGCCTCTCTCTAGAGGCCATTGTATTTATTTCCACAATGGGCCTTTTTCCTCATACAGCATAAAACAGAATGTATTTATTTACTTAGTTTGTAGTCTGCTTCTCTTGCTGAAGGCGGATTATGCCATTTTTAAACAATGCAAAGAAGAACAGTATAACGCATGTGGTAAAATGCAATAAAACTGGATTACACATTTTTTTAAAGATGCAATAAGGCAGCATAATGTGTAATGATGTAATAAAATTGCCTAACATTTTTCTCAGCCTTTAAAACTGCAACCTTATTCCCTTTGTAAAAATACAAACAGAGGCAAACATGATGTCAGGCTCATCAAAAGTCCTTACATATACATAATATCTCCCAAGGTTACCATTGTGTCCCAAGAGAAAGTGAGACCATTGTTCCATCTGGGATTACCCTCAGGGTCTATTTGCACATGACAAAGTCCTCCTGATTGTTGTGGAGAAACCTGAGAAGCTTTCATCACACAGGCAATGGAAGTTTTGTGCCTCCCAGATGCACACTAGCTCTTTTCCATTAGTGACCGCAGCAGGCGGGGAGAGGCGGCTTCCACTCTCCAAACTGTCCCACGGAGCCTCTGTTGGCTCTGTTGTGAAACTTTACATGTAATCATGTACATAATATGATTTTTACAACGGAGCCAAATACTAGTTCTATGGGGTGGTTTGAGGACATGAAAACAGCAAGAGAGGTAAGCAACAGGCGCCTCTCCCATCACACGTCTGATGAGAAAGTCCTGGTGTTGTTCCCCAGCAACCATGAGGACTTTGCAGTGTGTAGATAGATGGACCCTTGTTCATTGGGAATACAGCAGAATGTGGGAGCAACATCCCTGTAGCCCAGTTATGATAGATTAAAATAGACAATAGCTTAAATAGGTGCTAGAACCCTAAATTCTCTAGAACGAAGTGCCACCTTTAAGACCAGCGAAGTTTTATTCAAGGTATGAGCTTTCATGTGCACACACACACACTTCCTCAGATTGTTTGACCTCTGCATATGTCAAAACGTGTTCATTAAATTGTCTGCTAATTTGCTGTTCACCTGTATAGAGGCATCTGTCTCTGTATATGAACTGTTAACTTCCATTCCAATGTATCTGATTAAGTGTGCATGCACACGAAAGCTCACACCTTGAATAAAACTTCGCTGATCTTAAAGGTGTCGCTGGACTCTAACTTTGATCTGTTGCTTCAGACCAACATGTTTGCCCACCTGGATCTGGCAGATTCTCTGTTAGTAAAAATCACTAGCAATTTAAAGCTGCTACTATGGACTAGGAGCTGCGGTGGCTCAAGTGGTTAAGACGCTGAACTGCAGGCTGTGGAAGGTCAGTAGTTCAGCAGTTTGAGACCCGAGTTGCCGCATGACGGAGTGGGCTCCCATCTCTAGTTCCAGCTCCTGCCAACCCAGCAGTTCGAAAGCAAGAAATTGCAAGTAGATAAATAGGTACCGCTTCGGTGGGAAGGTAACAGCGTTCCGTGCGCCTTGGTGTTTAGTCATGCCAGCCACATGACCACGGAAATGTCTTTGGACAGTGCTGGCTCTTCGGCTTTGAAACAGAGATGAGCACCGCAACCCTAGAGGCGGACTCAATTGGCTTTCGAGCAAGAGAACATTTACCTTTACTTTTTACAATGGACTAGTACCTTGCCCTGCTGATCTTCTGGAAGGAACCCTCTCAATGAACCCTACGTTTTCCCACATGCATACACATTGCTGCTGGCCATTTAGTAACTTACTTATTCCCTGACTGCATTTTTTTAGACTCCTTTGATATTAAGATGCCTGGCGCAGTTTACAACCAGCGTGTAAAAGCGGAAACCTTAAAACATAGAAATACCAACAAGTCATAAAAACAATACAAAGGTTTAATAATTTGCATACAAGCCCCCAGATTAAGTGACATCAAGCGAGCCCTGCAGAAAAGGAAGGTGTCCACCTATCTGCTCAAGGAGCAAAGTGACATAGCAACCTGGCCTCCAAACAGAAGGGGTTCTGCTAATGTCAGGGCGACCACTGAGAAGGCTCTGCTCTTGATAAAAGCCAATCTAATGTCAGCTTGTGATGGTATTTAAAGTAAGACCTCATGGCAGCAAATTCTAACATTTAGTTATATATTGTGCAAGTATTCTTTTTTGCAACTACTCGCCCAATCACCCATCATTTTTGTTGGATGAACGAACTCTGATGAACTTGGCAGAGTTCCACTAAGCTAGATCCTACCATTCCTGTTCCTCCAAGGGAGATATTCCCCATTGGATTTTTTCTGCATCAAAGGAAGAGGGAGAAATTTCTCTCGGTTCCCTCCCTCCTCACAGTTCTCCTTTTTCAGACACCGCTCAAAAGGCCTCTAACCCCCTCTTCTCCCTGTTCCAGGCGAACTCGTTTCAAACGGTCCAACAGTGTGACAGCGGGTGTGCAGGCCGACTTAGAACTGGAAGGCCTGGCTGGGCTGACGGTGGCCACAGAGGATAAGGCCCTTCAGTTTGGCCGCTCCTTCCAGCGACACGCCTCTGAGCCAGAGTCCACCCGGCAGTACTCGGTATACAAGACGGTGCATACGCAGGGCCAGTGGGCCTACCGGGAAGACTACCAGATGCAGTATGACACTGTAGAAGTGCCGCGGCAGGACTCTTGGATGGACAGAGGTTCGCGCAGCTTGCCTGATTCTGGCCGAGCGTCACCTTGCCACCGGGATGGTGAATGGTTCATTAAGCTCTTGCAGGCAGAGGTGGAGAAGATGGAAGGCTGGTGCCAGCAGATGGAACTGGAGGCTGAAGATTACGATCTACCGGAAGAGAGTAAGTCTCAACAGAGCCCTGTGGGTCAGGAGTCCCTCTGGGGCTGCCATCTTCCCACTTACAACCAACATAGTCCAGGGGATGTGGTGGGACCAGAGTCCACGCAACACCAACATGTTCCTGCATGCATGAGGCATTTGTTGCCAGATAGTCCCACTTCAGAAAGTTTCCCCACATAAAATAAGTTCTCAGCAACTCCCATTGCCCACCGCCACTTGCAGCAGCAGTGGGAGAAAAATCAAAGAACAGCCTCATATGCAGCACTGTGGCACTTGCAGTAAAAACTAGTCACTCTAGTAATCATCTGGAACTCTATGGTAAAACCGTAGAGTTTCCAGCAATTCCTAGAGCTACTGTATGTTTCTTCCAGATTTTTATTGGAAGTTATGTAACACTACAGCTGGCATTGTGACCCCTCTTCCATTTCCTCACAACCCTTCCACCAGTTACTAGGCACTGCCTGGCAACCCTAGGTACAAAAGAAACATAGCAGGGAGAACAGGTTGTCTTGCATCATTGGCATGGGGTTATCAATTCGTGATTTGGGTTGCTTTGAAGGTTTTAAACACAGCAGCAACTAATAATTAACTAACAATTTTTTTTCCTTTTCAGAAATGGGCATTCAGTGGGCATTCAGGCATTCAGTTCACACACATCACCAGCAGTAGAAACTAAAGAGCCATTTCCCCATGTGATGTCTAGTTTGGTCCAAGACCAGGGGCGATTTCTCACTAGAGCTGCCTCGCAGCGCCATTTGCCCCAACACAAACATGTCAATTTCACACCTGAGGCTGCGGGGCTGCATTTTGACCCACAGCTTCACCCGATTCCCTCCGCAGTTTCATGATCCTGGCTTTTGAGGATCATGAAACTGCAGAGGGAATCGGGCGAAGCCGCGGGTCAAATGCAGCCCCGCAGCCTCGGGTGTGAAATTGACATGTTTGTGTTGGAGCAAACGGGGCTGCGCCGCGAAGCAGCTCTAGTGAGAAATCGCCCCAGTAGTTATTGCCTGCCATGAACAATAATAATATTAATGGGTTGGACCATATGATTCCATACTATTAAGATGGATCATATCTCTTCCTTCCACAAAGTCTTACTCCAATGGGAAACAAGTTCCTCCAAAAGAGAGAACCATCTTCCATTAGAAAGGAAAATTTAACAGGAGACAATTGTAGGATCCAACCCAATATTTTAACCACATTTGATGCTTATTCTTTTTTTTTAAATTGTCACTCTGGGTTTGATTGCTCTTTATGGGGAGGCAGTTTTAATATTGTTTTTACATTTTATTTGAACTAAGAAGCAATCAAGGAGCTCTTCTAGGGAAGAAGACTGGTATGTAAAATTCAGTAAAAGTACACGTGGACTGTTATGAAAAAGAAATGATCCTATGCATGTTTACTCATGTGTATGTCTTACTGCAGGACCATGACCTTAGCTTTCGAGAGTTTCAGGCATGAAGGCCCACTGGATATTGTCTAAGGTTCCTTTAGCACTGTGTGTGTCATTTCTCTGTATCTCTTCACAGTTCTTGAGAAGATCCGTAGCGCAGTGGGAAGCGCCCAGCTCCTGATGTCTCAGAAAGTACAACAGTTTTACCGACTCTGCCAGCAGAACATGGTGAGCAGATCTTGCCTAGATTTCTTAAATGCCCTCCAGGGTTTGCATAGGGGGGGGGGGGTTAAAAGCAAATGACCCTGCTGTCAAAATAGATTGTGAATTTTGCCCCCTGTCTTCTGCCTGCATAGCACGGAATTTTGCCTCCTGTCTTCTGCCTGCATAGCACGGAACTCTGGAACGTGTCTCTAGACCCAAACCAAACTTTTCCCTGGGGAAAACATGACATACAGTTAGATCCTTATTAACTCTCATTTTAATTTCAGTCTGGATTAACAGGGGGTATTAGGGAATGCTAACCGTGAGGCTGGGTTTTCTCCTAAATAAATGTGACAATCCTCCCTGGGCTTTCTCATGTCCATGGGCTTTCTGATGTCCATTCCATGTGCCGTGATTCCATCCTTCTGAGCCGTGGCACCTGTTCTTTGGAACAAAATCCCCCAGAAGATCAGGGGGATTCCCATTGTGGCACAATTCCAGGGGCAAAGCCACCTGGTTCAAACAGGCTTTGGGGAGCAAATGAACTGAACTGAAATGATGCTTGTTCAGTTGTGTGTACAGCAGTTATGAATTAGGGCCTCTATGGGTCATTTTGTATCTACAATATTTTAATCTGTTTCTGTGGTGTGTTATGCCTGCATTTGGAAACCACCTTGAGCCACTGTTTGAGGGTGGGAAAGATGGCGTATAAATATTATAATAAATCTGTCAATAAAGCTGAATATCTACAGAGAATGTCTGATTCTTGCACCCTGCATTGATTCCCTTGTTCTCCACCCCTGGCTGCAGCATACTTACCAAGTATCTGACCCAGGAATTTCCAATCTGCCTGCCACATGAGAACTACTAGAGTGCCACATGCAATAAATGGATGAAATAATTAAAGACTCCTTTGAACCCCAAACTCCTATCCACAAAGGAGGCTGTCCTGCCACATCTCTGCATGATCTATTGCTCTGCCATTCCCTCCTTCCAATCAGCCTCCCCTGGTGGCAGATAATTCCTCTGAGTCTCTGGGTCAATGTTCCCAATGCAGAGACATGGCAGAATTACCATCCCTCAGAGCAGCCTGCCTCTTGCATCTCTGTGAGTCACTGCTCTGATCCGCTTATTTATTTATTTCATTTATACCCCACCTTTCTCCCCAATAGGGACCCAAAACACTTTACATCATTCTCCTCTCTTCCATTTCATCCTTGCAGCAACCCTGTCAGGGAGGTTAGGCTGAGAGCTCGTGACTGGCCCAAGGTCACCTGGCAAGCTTCGATGGCAGGGTGGGGATTTGAATGTGGGTCTCCCATATCTGGCATTCTAACCAATGAAACATGTTTAGCCCACCTTTTTGCCACCTCCCATTTTAATTTAGAAAAAGGCTATCTGTCAGCTAGCTGCCATTGTATCTGGTGTTACCTGCTTAACGCTTCTTGTAACCTTCCCCCCCCCCCCCGGTTCTTTTGCTTCCTTATGCTTACTCTGTACTTTGCGGAACTGGCCAAGGTCATGCAGCTGGTGGTGGGAGTCTGTGCTTCGCTCGGCTTGTTATGGGTATCTAGCCTGTGAACTGAACCTGTTTTGATTGTGTAGAACTGTTATGTTCCCATGAAATGGGCGCGCATTTCTAAGTTCTATTCCCGCCAGCGGGAACTGGGCTCATTGGCCCTCACCTGGTTCAAATCTCTTTATTATGCTGCTCATGTGTATTAGCAGTTATTCCTAACAATGTCCTTGTTCCTGTTTGAACCATCGCTTTGAAATAAACCTTACTTTGATCCAAACATGGAGTTATTTCGAATGCCTGGGGATCCAACACTATCCAAAGGTTAGACTGTATCACAGGCAGGGATGAGGAAACTTTCTTACCAGTACTATCTTTGGCCACTTTCCATGCCAGCTTCTTTTCATCCCTAATCCCAGGCAGGATTCTGTGTCTGGACGTCAGCCCAGTCTTGATCATTTTGGCCATCCAAATATCTGCACTCCCTGACGGGAGGGGGTCTTGGGCAGCAGCAGTTAACCCTGTGTCCTTTCTTCTCTCTCTGGCAGGACCCCAGTGCATTCCCCATGCCCACCTTCCAGGACCTGGCTGGATTCTGGGATCTCCTGCAGCTCTCCTTTGAGGACGTTAGCATGAAGTTTGCGGAACTTCAGCAGCTCAAAGCCAATGGGTGGAAACCCCTGGAGCCCAAGGTAATGGTGGAAAGGCAAAGCTGAAAAGCAAAGCTGGTGCTCTTGCCAAGAGGCACCAACAAGAGAAGGGCGCCAGTGCACCACGGGTGCTTGGATCTCTCTCAGTCATCAGTGGCCTGAGAGGGGGACTATTTCTCCCCCTCAGCCCTTGGACCAAGCTGGGGGTGTCACAGGCCCAGGGCATGCTTGGGACAACAAAACACCTTGAACGGGGGGGATGAGGAGGCAGGGCGCCAACAGCCCATTGTATAAGCAGGGCTGAGTGTACAGGAAGCCAAAAATCCAAAAATTCTGTACCTGGGCAAAATTGCACGATTTATTATGAGGGGAGGAGGGAGTCAAGGAGCCATATAAGCCACTCATGTTAGCCAAATTGCCTATTTTATTAATAAATGTGGGGGGTTATGAGTATTTGTGCTGCCGCCCCCAGACCCACCCTGGCTGCTCCACTCACCTGAGGACCACCGGGGCAGCCCAGCGGTGGCGGTGGCCGGACAGCCAGCAGGACTGAGACTTGGCGGCCCACAGCAGGAGACCCGGACCGTGATACCAAACAGCGGCCCAGGAAGAGCCGGCGGCACCAGCCGCACACGGCCCCAACGGCACACGCCTCGCAGCTTCAGCCCCAAGGAAGGCGACTCAGGCGTCGCCGGGAGTGAACCGAGAGCTGGCATGGTGATCACTCACGACCCGCGCAACGGTGTCTGCAGTATTGCCCGGAGGCCGACAGAGCCACCGTCGACACAGCAGCAACCTCGCCCAAAGTGCCAGGACGGCGTTCGGGCTTATTACAGGGGGCGGGGCCAGAAAGGGGAGAGAGGAGGTGGGGAGCATGGGCAGCACTGGGAGCAAGAGGGGGGAATAAAAAGAGGGGAAAGTGAGCAGGCCGGGGAGGAAGAGCGACCTGGGAGTGGAACGAGACGGTTGACAAAGAGAGAGGGTGGAATGGGAGGAGTCCTAGGCACACTGGCAGAAGAACCTAGAGGGTGAAGTCAACCCTGTCCTCTGCCTATCTGAGGCCACATCGCAGCCACTCCTTTTCAGCCTCTCTAATCCCGGTGCCAACCACCCCACAGCAGCAGTCGCCACGGGTGGGGCTGCCCCCAGAAAGCAGACTGAGTTTGACACAGTGGTGGAGAATGCAGGCACGCCAGACCCGCTAGGTAGGCCACTTCCTCACCTACCAAACCCACCCCGGTGGTTGCCTCCTGCTGCCCGCTCAGGCCGTGCCACCGCAGAATGAGAGACAAACCGTTCTTCCTCAGAGGAGTCAGAAGGGTCCAACACTAGCCAGGACTCGGTTAAGGTTCGCCCACCGACAGCAGAACAACCCAACCCCAGCATGGACTTCTCCCAGTTCGGCCAATGGTTGGCCGAGCACCAAGCGCAACTCCTGCCTAACCAGCAGCAGATGGCGCAGGCCTCCCTCATACGTGAGCTCCAGCAGGCAGTGCTCACCAGGCCAGCCCAAGTCGGGTCCAGGGGCCAAGGGGGGCTAGGTCGGGGCCCCAGGCCTTCCCTCACCAAGCTGGGCCTAGACAATGAGATAGAGGCTTACCTCGTGGCCTTTGAATGGGCTGCAGAAGCCGCCCAATGGCCGCGGGACCAATGTGTGCGCATCCTAGGCCCATATGTCTCCGGTGAGGGTCAGGTGGCCATAAAGGCCCTGAAACAGAGTGAGGCCACAGATTACACAAAGGTAAAGACAGCCATCCTTGACCGGCTGGAAGTGACCCCTGAGACCCATAAGCAATTATTTTGAGCCTTCCAGATACAAGGAACGGCTTGTCCCCGGGTGGTCATCACCACCCTGAAGGACTCCGCCACCCGGTGGCTGAACCCCACCTCTGACGACGCCAAGCACATGGCGGAATTGTTGATTATCGAGCAGCTGCTCCAGATACTGCCACCTTGGGTTTGTCATTGGGTGGCGCGTTAGAAGCCCAGCAAGCTCAGCGAGGTCCAAGAGCTCTGAGAAAACTTCCAGGCCGCAGAGGGCTGCGAAGGGGGCTGGAAGGGCGAAGGTGGTCACCTCAGAAGGGGGGGAAGCTGGCGCTGAGCCAACCCTCGCCGCGAGCAGGAGATGAAGGAGGGTGGTACGGGAGGGCCCAACCCAACCTCACCCATGGAGGGACTGTCAGGGCCAATCCCCCGCTGCAGTGGCCGATCCCTGCCCCACTAGGAAGGGGCATTCCCGGTCGAGGCAAGGCTGGCGAAGTCCAGGGTCCGGCAGGGAATCACCCGCCAGGTGGACCCGGACCCTGCTATACCTGTGGGCAGTGGGGCCCCCTAAAACGAGACTTGATGGAATGTGACTTGGGGCATGAGGCAACCATGCAGACCTCAGCCGTGGGCTGACTTCCCCTGGCCTGGCTCCTCCCAGTAGTTCTGGGGAACCAGAGCCTTCAGGCCCTTGTAGACAGTGGGAGTTCGTTGTCTCTGGTGCGCTCTCATCTCCTGCTGACTAGCTTACTGGTAGTACACCGGTGGTGTGTTTTTACGCCACGGTGGTGTGTTTTCATGGCGATGAGGAATGTTGCCCGGTAGTGATGGTCCTGCTTGTGTATGTGGGAAGGCGGTGGGAGGTACCGCTGGCACGGGTCGTCCACTTGCCTTTTCCCAACCTTTGGGACGAGATGGCCCGTGCTTCATAGATGCCTTGGCAGAGGCCCGTCCCCCAGTGGACATCCCTGCTGCAGATGACACAAATGGGGACAAGATCGCAGCCCCCGCTAACAAGCCCAACCCTCCTACCGCACCAAGGGAGGTCCTGGAAGATACCTACGATGGATAGGCCCGCGACCTCCGGTACAGCCATGACCAGAGCTTGGATGAAGTGCTAGAGGGCTTGCAACAACGCATAGCAGTAAGCGAGGGGCAGGTGATGGAACCCCAGTTCAGCCAAC
The DNA here is from genome assembly GCF_001447785.1 of Gekko japonicus. Lineage (NCBI taxonomy): Eukaryota > Metazoa > Chordata > Lepidosauria > Squamata > Gekkonidae > Gekko > Gekko japonicus. The sequence continues at coordinate 837,515 of NW_015174278.1, forward strand.
GGTTGTCATCCAGGAGGGGGGAGTGTGGTTCTGAGAGGTGAAAGGGTGGGTGGGTCCCTATAGGCAATTGTTGGTGCCCCATGCCTACATGGCCACCGTCTTACAGGCAGCGCATGACCACCCCTGGGCAGGCCACCAAGGGGTTAAGAACACGCTCGCCCACTTCTTTCGGCCGGCAGTTGCCCGTGACGTGAAGGAATACTGTAGGTCCTGTGATGTGTTTCAGCAGCTGACGACACGGGCTGAGGCACGAGCACCACTCTCGCCCCTGTCTGTGCAGGGGACGCCATTCAAACGAGTGGCCATGGACTTTGTGGGGCCTCTGCCCCGCACCCCGCGAGGGGCGCGCTACTTATTGGTCATCATGGACTATATGACGTGCTTTCCAGAGGCCATTCCCCTCCCCAGTTTGAAAAGTGCCGGCGTAGCCCGTGCCCTCATGAAGTACTTTGCCATGGTCAGTCTTCCCCAGGAGATTTTGACCGACTGAGGATCCCCGTTTACCACTCAGCTCATGAAACAAGTGTGTCATATGCTCCAGATTCGTCAGGTGTTCACAGCTGTCCACCATCCCCAGATGGATGGGTTGGTGGAACAACTCAATCAAATCCTGAAAAACATGTTGTGGAAGACGGCTTACAAATGCCCCACCGCCTGAGACCTCTATGTCGACCACATCTTGTTCGCACTGAGGGAGACACCGCAGGTCTCAACAAGTTTCTCCCCATTCGAGTTCCTATATGGGCGTCAGCCTATGGGCATCCTCAAAGCAATGGACGGCCAACGGCCGGAAGCAGCAAATGAGGGGGAAGAGGCCCCCTTTGAGTATGTCCATAGGTTGAGGGAACACTTAGACACACTTCAACGGGAAGCCCGGGCACAGGACACTCAGAAGCAGCGGTATGACATCGGGACGCAACTACGCATGTTTCAAGTCGGGGACAGAGTGCTCGTTTCTGGGCAGTCATGGCCCTATCCCAAGGTGACCCCTGGCACAGACCCTTCCCCATTGTTCAGGTCCTGGGCCCCCTGACATACGAAATTCAATACGGGCCCCGCCCACAACAACGGAAGCCTATTCATGTGAATGACCTGAGGGAATGGCACAGCCGGAACGCCCCGGTTGATTATGCAGATTTAGCTGAGGACCCCAAATATCTGCCAGACAGCATTCCCCCATGGCATGACCCCACAATGTCCTCCGCAGAACCCGTGTTGGACGCAGCCCTCACCCAGGCACAGCAACAAGACCTACAGTGGGTCTTGCGCAACTGCCCTGGAGTGTTCTCCATGACCCCCAGATGCACGCACTTTGCGGTCCATCGCATTTCCACAGCTCCGGGTCAAGTGGCATGCATCCCTTGGCGACCCGTGGCACCCAAGCTACAAAACTGCAAGAGGTGGAAGTAATGCAATGGCTAGATATCATTGAGCCCTCCTGGAGCATGTGACGGAGTCCAATAGTACTCGTCCCAAAGCCTGACAACAGGTATGCGCTTCTGCATTGACTATCGGGCAGTGAATAAATTGGCACAGTTCGACACCTACCCCATGCCACGGGCGAACCTGCTAGTTAACCAACTCGGCACGGCCAAGTACCTATCAGCGCTAGACCCCACAAAGGGGTACTGGCAGGTACTTGTCCACGTCCCAGACCAAGAAAAGACGGCCTTTGCTACCACACAGGGCTTATTCCAGTTTAAGCGAATGCCCTTCGGGCTTCATGGTGCCGCAGCAACGTTTCAACGGCTGGTGGATCAGGCATTGATGCAATGTTGAGATTTCGCTCAGGCATATATCAATGATATTATAGTTTGCAGTCCAGATTGGAACACCCACCTGTCACACCTCAGACAGGTATTCCGAGCACTCGGAGAGGTTGGCTTGACCGCCAACCCCTGCAAAAGCCGGTTAGGATTTTAGGAGCTGAAATACCTGGGGTACATCGTGGGATGCAGGGCACTAAAACCGCTTCCTGACAAAGTAGTCACCTTGGAGAATCAACCCCGCTTCCGCACGAAATGGCAGCTCTGCCGGTTTCTGGGGTTCATTGGCTATTATACCCGGTTCATTCCCGACTTCGCCTCTTGGGCAAGTTCACTCACCGACTGCCTACAGAAAACCCGCCCAAACCAACTGTTCTGGGGCCCAGCAGAGGACTCTGCCTTTTAGGCACTGCGCACCTGCCTCTCTAAGGACCCCGTGCTCCGTAACCCCGATTTCCAGAAGCCCTTCATACTATACATCGATGCGTCTGGGACAGGCCTCGGAGCAATGCTCGCCCAGACGGTCAACGGCCTAGAGCATCCCATTCTTTTAAAGCTCTACCCACCAGAACGCAACTATTATACAGTAGAAAAAGAGGCCCTGGCCATCAAACGGGCAGTGGGAGCCTTACACTATTATCTGGCCAATAATCCCTTCCACCTGGTCATGGATCACGCCCCCCTTCTGTGGCTGGCCAGGATGAAAGATTCCAATCCGCGGATCCTCTGCTGGTACCTCTCATTGTTACCATTTCATTTTAAAGTGCAGCATCAAGTGGGCACAGACCACCAAGTGGCTGACTGTCTGTCCCGCCTATTTGAGGACGATCTGGAGGCAACCGACTTAAGGAGGGGGGGGTGTCCTGGTTCCGCGGCTCTGGGATGAACGCCGCCACCTCCAGACCCACCCCGGCCACTCCACTCACCTGAGGACCATCAGGGCAGCCCGGCGGCTGGACCACCAGCAGGACCGAGACTTGGCGGCCCGCAGCAGGAGACCCGGACTGCAATGCCAAACAGCAGCCCAGGAAGAGGAGGAGCAGGCGTCACCGGCCGCGCACGGCCCCAATGGCATGCACCTCACAGCTTCAGCCCCAAGGAGTGCGACTCAGGTGCCGCCGGGAGTGAACTGAGGGCCGGTGTGGTGATCGCTCATGCCCCGTGCAACGGTGTCCACAGTACTGCCCGGAGGCCGACAGAGCCACCGTTGACACAGTGGCAACCTCGCCCAAAGCGCCAGGACAGCGTTCAGACTTATTACAGGGGGCGGGGCCAGAAAGGGGAGAGAGGGGTGGGGAGCACTGGGAGCAAGAGGGGGGAATAAAAAGAGGGGAAAGCGAGCAGGCTGGGGAGGAAGAGCGAGCCTGGGAGTGGCACGAGTTGACAGAGAGAGAGGATGGAATGGGAGGTGTCCTAGGCACACTAGGAGAAGGATCTAGAGGGTGAAGTCAAACCTGTCCTCTGCCTATCTGAGGCCACATCACAGCCACTCCTTTTCAGCCTCTCTAATCCCGCTGCTGACCACCTCACAGCAGCAGTCGCCACGGCCATGGGTGGGGCTGCCCCTGGAAACAGACTGAGCTTGACAGTATTAAAGGACGAAAAGGCATTAGTTAATTAATTATAGGATCATAAGCTGTGTTTATAAGAGTTAGAGTTCCCAGGACCCAGGAATAGACACTGAGGCTGGATTAATAAAGCAGGGGGCAGAAATGCAGTCACCTCAAAGGCATCAACTTCGCTGGCAGGAAGACCTAATGACAAATATACCGGATCAAGTGTGGACTGAAATCTGGAGCTCGCCAACCAATCATTCCAGAAACTTTACTATCCGCTTACAATTTTTTAAGCTGGTCACTAGGTGGTATTACACACCAGAAAAACTAAATAAGATGAATCCAACAGTGAGCCCACGCTGTTGGAAGAAGTGTGGAAACATAGGGTCACATTTTCACTGCTGGTGGGATTGCCCGATCATACATGCTTTCTGGGTGGAGGTTACTGGGAAAATAAATGAGATCACTTCACAAACGTTACCGATCTCTCCCAAACTTGCACTTCTTGATTTGCTTGACTTGACTACCGCTACCAAGGCCCAGAAGGAACTCATTTCCAAACTTTTAGCAGCTGCAAGACTAGCCACAGCTTCTGCCTGGAAAGCCAGTTCGCCTCCCTCGACTCAAACCTGGTTTGAAAAAATTGGGGATCAATTTATTTTAGAAAAACTCACACAAAATCCGGCTATGGACACATCTAAAGGTTATGATCGGTTTGTCGCAGTCTGGTCAAGGGCTCTTCAATATATGTCAGAAAATGACATTCTCCCACCAAAGGCTTCCTACATCCCTTGGGTCCGTTTTTAGCTACTTATTCACATAAAAAACATCACAGAGATGCTAACAGGGCAATTTATGACTTCCTTAGGCTCAATCACCATTTTTGTTCATGTAGAGGGCTGAAGCACACTGGGTTAAATTTGACGGATGTGAAGTTTAATTGTGGAATGTGTTGGGGTATTTTGTTTCTTCCTTATTTCTTGGATTTTATATTTCTGTTTTCATCCTATATACTGGTCTTTGACTGTAATGCGTTTTTTTGTCCCTACTGTTTTGTTGCATTTCGTTAAAAAATTTTAAAAATAAAACAATCATTTCTTTACTAAAGGGTTTTCTAGCATACAAACAGAAAATCAAACACTCACACATGCAATACAGGGCTAAGAATACAGATTAGAAAGTATAGAGAAATTTGCATGAGCAGGAAATATCATTGGTTGGGTGATACTTTACCTGTCTGGCAAGACGCTTGGATCATGCAGTGAAGAATAACACAATAAGGGAAAAGGGCTCGTGAGTTGACCAGCAACACATATGGACTGATTCCAAACTGGCCGAGAATGGAACCAACAAGGTAGAGTGGGGTCAGGAGAGAAAGAAGCAAGAGAGCGTGCCCAGGGAGGGCTTTCCTTAAATACCTAAAAATGTGATCTGAGGCAGAAAGGGTCATGTGGTCACCTGGTCCCCAGGAAATATTTTAAAAACTTAAATTCTGAATTGGGCATAAAGGGATTAGTGGATGGGCAATTGTAAACTTAATGGTCGGCAGAGAGGGACACCTCTGAGGAAAGGGGGGAACAAAGGAGAGAATGAAGAGAATCAATCATGTTGCAGGTCCACTGCTTTGGCTTAATGACTGGATGCTTGACTGCTGCGTTATCTTGATGGGTAGCAGGAAGGCTGGATCACTGCTTATTGTCTTATGCAGAGCACATCTCTTTGTCCTAGGCTGGAGAGGAATGCAGGGCCGGCCCCAGGTGTTTTTGCACACTAGGCGAGGATACCTTCTTGCGCTCCACCCCCCACCCCGTGCTGTTTCTGATTTCCAATCGCACCCTATGCTGAGAGACAATGGAATTACCTACCCCCCTCCCTAGTAGAGGTTGACTGGTTTGAAGGAGGCAAGGTCTGGGTCTCAAATCATGCTGAGATGCAATAGAAAGCCTCTTCTGTAGGTGGGTACTATGAACCCATGGGGCCCCTTAAATTAATTCCCTCTCAGTATGCTAGGAAATCTTGGCACACAATTTGGAACTGATTGTAATCATCTGATCCAGGATGGTAATGCCCAGTTTTATTCCCAAGGAATGGATTGTGGGTTCAAGAAATCAAATTACTTAAGAAAGAAAGAAAGCCTGAGGGGGGCAGAAAATTTTTGTATAACAGGGGCATTTTCATGCCACCTTCAGTCATTTTAAACAGTTTTGCCTGTCTTCAGATGTTTTTCAGTTCAAGTGGGTAGCTGTGTTGGCAGAACAAAAGTTCGAGTCCAGTGGCATCTTTAAGACCAACACAGTTTTATTCAAGGTATTAGCTTTCGTGTGCACACTGGTCTGGGTGGGGTTTCCCCAACTTTCAGGGCTTCAGCCCACCCCATGGCCACCCCCTCCCTCCCCTCCTGCAACGCGCTGCCCTCCTTTGGCATTCTGTTTTTGTCCCCCACCCCCTAACATCCTAGAACCCAACATTTGTTTTCTTGTTTGGAGAGATCTGCCCACCCTCTTTCCAAAGCCTGGAAGTTTACAGGGCCAAGTAGGAGCAACCACATTAAGTTGCTTCTCCAGCAATCCTGTTGGATCCAGTAAAACCCCTGAGGTTCTTAAGTGAATCTGCAGGGGTCAGCCGAACTCTCCATGGAAAGCGGGGGGGGGGGGGGACGTCCTTCACAACCTCCACCTTTCCAACCGGCATCACTTTGGTCTTTCCAGGATTTCGTTTCCATTTCGGCTCCAGGGCAAACTAATTTATGCAGTAGCCAAATCGCTGGCTCACAATTTTAATGCCAGGAGCTCACAAAGCAGAATTTTTGCTCTCAAAGCTCCACAGCTTAGAGGGCACACTGGTCTCCAGTGGCCATTCAGTGAGGAAGGATCTTACTTGTGAGTAAACCTTCTGGGCATCCGGCTGCAAGGCTCTTTTGCTCCCATTGCAGATCTGGCTGAAGACCTCCTTGGTCTCTTTGACCAGGCAATTGCAAAGCCTCCCCCCTCCAAAAAAAAGACCTCCTCCTCTCAACCCCCTCCTTGCTCGGCCGACCTCCTCCTCTCAACCCTCTCCTTGCTCTGCCCCTCTAGCAATGCATGCAGCGCACTCACTTTAACCCTTTCAGTGCTGCAGGCAAAGGAGAGAGAGGCTGCTCAGAGACACAAATCCCCATAAAGCCCCCGGGGGGGGGGGGGTTTACCTCAGGCTGCTGGCTGCCAGGGAAAGCAGCCAGCTGAGGTTGCAGCCTGAGCCAAGGGGCAGGGGGAGGGGGTGCAGTCCCAGCTGTGGGGAGTGGATCTGGGCACTTTTGTCTGGGCAAAATTGTTAGCTGCACTTACCAATGTTCCTCTGCAAGCATGCACTGAGTGGAAGCGAGTGCAGGTCAGGCAGCTCTGCGAAGCCAGCCCGAGGAGGAGGAGGAGGGTGGCGGCAGCAGTGACAAGTTTGCGCACGGGCTGGGTGCCCTGTGCCTGACCCCGGGAATTGTAGCCCGCCCCCCACGGTGGTGACGCCTCAGGGGGAAGGGGTGCGCTAGGGAGGAGGGAGGGCGTGATGAAGCGAGCTGGCGGGGCACCTCTGAGCACATGCAGAGGATGGATCCCCACCTACCCAGCCCAGCGGAAGGAGGGAGGACGGTCAGGGGAAAGAAAAAGGCGGCGGCTGGGGTCAGGATGATGCAGAGCTTTTGGCGGGGGGGCTGGGCGCAGTTCGGCACCCTGAAGATCAGCCCGCCCTAGGCGACCGTCTAGTTCACCTAGTGAATGGGCTGGCCCTGGAGGAATGTGTGTTTTTCCAGGTGAAGTTAACACAGGAAGGTGGCTGGGGGAATGCCTGTGTGATGGAGAGGAGATTCCCTTATGGCTTCTGCTCAGGAACATCTGTCTTTTAGCAGAGCATGGCTTCCTTTTCTGGTCTGCTGCTGCATGCTTGCATGCATGGAGGTCAGGGCTACCGATCTGCATCCTAGTGCTGGCATGGTTGCAAAGCTGCAAGGGCAGGAGGCCTGTAGCCCATGGGTCCACATCTGGCTTGGTATGCTGCTTAGGCACAAGGCTCCCCTTGGCCAAAGTACATTCCATCATCCAGTACAAGGGCACTGCTCTTGGCTACAGTTTTGTCCATTGACCTGACACACTCCTTTCACAGTTCAGCAAAGCAGTCATATTTAAGAGTCTTTAATAACACTGGAGCCTGTCCCCAACCACCAAAAAAACCACTCTACCTTTCGGTCACCTTGAGGGCTAGAAACATGCTCTGGTGGTGGTGTATTTTTAATAGAAGCTAAGTGCCCTTTTTTTCTATATGCCCTTTGAATTATAACATCCTCCAAGAGCTGGTTATAAAACTAGCAACCTCTTCCAGCGGTCTGCTCCTGCCTACCCATCCTCCTTTAGAAATGAAAAAGGTGAAGGGTTAAGGTTGAACGACATGTCAGATCTCAGTTTGATGAATGGTTAAATGGAGGTCCATACCTCCTGTTGATGCACCTGTTGGGTCAGCTATGAAATAGTCTCCCAGCTAAGCATTCTGAAATTAGAGCAAATAAATAAATTGCCTCTTTGGCCAGGGGTACCAATTCAGGAGGGAGGACAGGGCAGTAGCCATCAAGAGAGGGCAAACGCACAGCCTGGTCCTGAATGTATCCAAGATTTAAAGGCAAAATGAAAGTGTTGGGAACTTTTAAATCTGTGCTTTGTCATTCAGTGTGATTTTGGTTCTGTGTGCTTTTTGTGTTTTTTAATCCATAAAATTGGTGTGTGTGTTTTAATCCTGTGTGTTTAATAAGCATGGGGTTTTTTGTTTAATCTTGTTGATCGGGCTTTCTGCCATTGCCTCATAGCGCTGCATTGTTAGCCTGCTCTGAGTCTGAAGAGATAAGGGAAGGTAGAAATGTTTTAAATAAGAGAAAGGAGAGAGGGAATCAAGCAAGTTTCTGGTCCTTATGGAGGGAAGCTGGAAAGTATGTGGAAAGAAAAGGGAAATTGAGCAAGATTTGATCGGGGTACTGAGTAAGTCATTTTTTCTGAGCAGACTAGATTATGCATATTAAACAATCAGAAGCAAATGCCTTCATTTGCACTATCTGTTCCATTCACAGAGTCCTTTCCATGGTAGTGCCATTAACTGCTTCACAAGGCAATCCTAGGCAGAGTCAGGCTTTTCTAAATTCATTGACTTCAGGGGGATTTAGAAGATTATAACTCTGCTTAGGATGGCACTGCCAGACTCCTCCTTACATCCAAACTTTGGGCCTTCATTCAAACATCCCATACTGAATCCAGGATTTGAGGGAAGGGGGTCCTGTGGAAAGGCAATAGGGTGTCTTGAAAAATCTTGGAAAAGGTGGGGTATGTAAAAAGAGAATTCCCCCCTGCTTGGATGAAATTGGTGGCACTGTTGAGGCACTGTTGGGACCCCAGCAAATGCCACCCACACCACCACCCCTCTGCTGTCATCTCCAGAGATCGCAAGCAGTGAAGCACCAGTTTCACAGCTACAATCAAGGTTGCCTCCTTGGCTGAGTTGGCTGCAGTTCTGCCTCCTCTCCTCTCCAGTGTCCTGCGAGATTTGGTGCACATAAAAGAGGGATGACGGATTCAGATAGAGAGATCACAGCTGTTTCTCCCCCCCCCCCCCCCCTGATAAAACACATCCTATGTTGCTGGCCAGGCAGAAATAATTGGGTTTTTTAAATGAATCTTTGTTCTTCTTCTTTATTTTTTTTTGGGGGGGGTGTTACAAGAACTCCTCGCTGAGCAACAAAGCTTCCTTTTTTCCCACTGAATTGAGAGGGAGGGTGCCTTCCATCTTGCTTGAGCTGTTTCACTTTTTTTTATGCTCCTTTTTTCTCTGTCTGCAGATCCTTGCCCACCCCCACACACAGCTGTTCATGCTCCCTTTGAAACCAATATTCAGGACTGCAGCTGGTGCCCATAGTTGGCAGGGCTGGATAATAGTCGTGCCCCATTCTTTGAGCAGAGGGAGCATCAAGACCCAACATCAGCACCCGTGCTCTCGTTTCCACTCTACCTCTCCCAAATTAAAGCCCATTTGCTCACTCTGTGCACTCCAGCTCCCCGTGCCCCTCATTAGCTGTTCCATACCCCAAATCTGTTAAGCAGACCTCTTTGCTGATGTTGCTCAGGAGCTTGCAAAACACTGAGAACCAGGCCCACAGAGAACATCTCATGGACACGTGAAGCTGCCTTATACTGAATCAGCCCCTCAGTCCATCACAGGCTGTAATGTGTACTCTGGAAGTGGCTCTCCGGGGTCTCAGGTGGAGGTCTGTCACATCACCAGCTTACCTAATCCCTTTTTAACTGGAGATGCCAGGGACTGAATTTGGGACTTCTGCATGCAAAGCAGATGCTCTATCACTGAGCCCACAGCCCCTCTCAGTAAGGAGCAGTTTAGCATCTCACGAAGAACACAGAAAGGGCCCTAAGTTCATGCATGTTCACAGATCTGCAGGTATGCACCTGCATGTCCAAGTGGGGGAGTGTGGACATGTATGGGATGTGCATACCCCACACAAGCCATGTGGTGTGAACACATGAAACTGACACACTCAGACTCTTATGCTGCTTCACACCACTGCTCAGCCCTGACCTAGATAGCCCAGGCTAGCCCAATCCCAGCAGATCTCAGAAGCTAAGCAGGGTCAGCCTTGGCTAGTATTTGGAAGGGTGACCTCCAAGGAATACCAGGGTCATGACCAATGGTCCCTCTAAGCTGTGGAGTCTTGTGAGCAAAAATTCTATTTTGTGGGCTACTGGCATTAAAGTTGTGGGAGAGTGATTGGCTACTGCATAAATTAGTTTGCTCTGGAGCCCTCCTTCCTGAGCTAAGACAAAATTCTGTGAGCTGGAGGCCAAAAAAACTGAGCTAGCTCACACTCACTCAGCTTAGAGGGAACACTGGTCATGACACAGAGGCAGGCAATGGCAAACCACCTCTGAAATGTCTCTTGCCTTAAAAACAAGTCCAGCTTGCCACCTAGTGGTGCATAACACTAAAGAGCAAGAACTTCTGGCTGCCAGACAATCTTAGGATCTCCTGGGCATTCTACACACAATGCCTAATAATAATACCTTTGCTCAGATTTTTTACACACACTTTCCTACTCAGTCCTGCACATTCATTCCAGCATTGTGCAAATCTAAATTCACACAGAGATGTAGACTTACACTCAAGATCTACTGATGTCACACGTGTGGTGCATGGACCAGTCCACACATTGGGATCATAGAATCTAGCCTCTGTTTGAAAACCTCCAAAGAAGGAGAGCCCACCACCAATGTTCCCTCTAAGCTGTAGAGTCTAGTGAGCAAAAATTCTACTTTGTGAGCTGCTGGCATTAAAGTTGTGAGCGACTGATGTGGGCTGCTGCCTAAATCAGTTTACTCTGGAGCCCTCCTTCCCAAGCTAAGACAAAAATGTGCGAGCCAGAGGCTAAAACACTGTGAGCTTAGAGGGACTCAGCTTAGAGGGAACCCTGCCCACCACCTCCCGAGGAGGCCTGTTCCACTGAGGAACCGCTCCAATCGTCAGGAAGTTCTTCCTAATGTTCAGCCGAAAACTCTTTTGATTTAATTTTAACCCGTTGGTTCTGGTCCAATAAGAACATAAGAACATAAGAGATGCCAATGTTGGATCAGGCCAAAGGCCCATCCAGTCCAACACTCTGTATCACACAGTGGCCAGAAATACCAGTGCCATCAGGAGGTCCACCAGTGTCCTGTAATCATCGGTGCAAGAATAAGGGGATGATGGAAAAGGCAGGAAAGGCGATTTCATCCCCGTCCTCCTCCCTACTGCAGCCCCCCAGATCCATGTAGCTATAGTCCCCATGGATCCTGCAATCCATGGAATCCTTTCCTGAGGTCAGGTGGGGCTTCTGAGGAGGGAGGGGGAAACAAGAAAGATCCGTGATAGTCATGGGATCCAGTCTCTTCATCTTGGGAATGGGCAATGGACATTCATACTTGCACATTTCCATGGAGACATGGATGTGCATGAGCACAACCACCTGTGCATGTGCAGGGGGCATTTCCGCACCCACTTATGCTGTTTGAATAGTCATTCTGTATCCTCTAGGAAGGTGGGGCTAGAGATTGCTCTCGACGCCTTCCCAGACGATAGCTTCCAGGAAGCATTGTGAGATGCTATGACAATTACGTTGCCATACAACTAACAGAATACAACTCTGTACATGCAAGGTACATCAACACCACCGTTGTCCTTCATGTACAGAATTGTACAGGATCGGTGCCACCCACCGGTCCCCCAAGACCTCTTACCGTGCCCTGAGAAGAGGGCTCTCGCTCTACTAAATGTCTTCTCTGCATCTGTTGGCAGGAGGAAAAGAAGGTGCCTCCACCGATACCAAAGAAGCCACCACGTTCCCGGCTGCACCCGGTGAAGGACCGTTCCCTGGACTCCGTGGATCGGCAACGACAGGAGGCCCGCAAGAGGCTCCTCGCAGCCAAGCGGGCCGCCTCTTTTCGCCAGAGCTCTGCCACCGAGAGTGCGGACAGCATTGAGATCTACATCCCAGAGGCCCAGACCAGACTGTGAGGGCAGGGGAGGGGGGCAGCTTTTCTAATCGACCTGTCCATGCAGAATGCACAGCGCACTGTGATCTGCGGGGTGTGCCCCACCATCTCTCTGGGAGGGCAACACTTGGCCCCATCATGGTCTCTAAACTTTTTTTTTAGGAAAAAAAACCTCCTGTAATCCTTGGACCTGACACCCAAGAGACAGGAATCAGGGTTCTGGCCCCTTCATTCATCACTCTAATTAGGACTTGGCGGTGACCAGACTTTACCGATCACTCTCCTCTGGTCTACCATTTCACTCTGTTGTTCCCTTTATTACAGCCTTGGCTCCTTGATGAGCTTTCTTCCCCATCCCCCTTTTATCCACCCTCTTGACATGAGCTATTCTCACTGTCCTGCAGGTTCGGGGCCCCATCAACAACCTGGTCACTCCACATCCCATGGGTTCTAGACCCATCAGTATTTATATATAAATATATATATATATATATGTACTTCTATAAATATACCTGAAAGGGCAGGGACTGCCCAAGACCACAGCTGTGTTTCTGATGGCGAGAGCCTTCTCGTCTCCTCAGGAGACCCCAACCCCTCCCACGTCAGCAGTCCAGTTCCTCATGCCACATGCACAAAACATACGAAGATCACTTGCATACACACCCAAACTCCTCTCGGATCAAGCACAGAGATGAAGGACAACCACCATGTCCAACAGCCCCAGAATGCTGGTAATAGGGCCTACAGGTGAACAAGCATGAATGGTTCTTACGTCATGAAGTCAATGTTGACTTTTGGGGAGGTGGGTTTTGGCTTGTTGAATTGGTTTTTATGAGGAGCAGCGCATACAGCTTCCTGAGTCTTGGAGAGGGAATGGTCCTGTTGAGAAAGCCTACTTTTGAGTCAGGATGACGATGGTACGCCTCAAATTACCAGTGGGCTCGTTGAATAGCACCAGCAGGAACATATTTCCCAAGACTGAAGAAGTCATAATTCTACTCTACTTAGCACTGATTTGGAGTTTTATGCTCCATTCTGGGTTTCAGAGTTTTAAGAAGGATGGTAAAAACCAAATAGGGATTCAGAAGAGAAATGCAAGGATGGGAGAGGATCTTCTGGAAGACAGAGTGCCCCCCCCCCCAAAAAATGGCTAAACGAAACATGTATGTTCAGCATAGATCAATGGCTTTCTACCACCAGAGAACATGCCACATTGTTGTCTACGACGGAACTCCTCACACTGTAAGAGATTCTAAGGAAAGCCACCCCATTGTCCAGTGTGAACTGACACCATATCTTAGAACATATCTAAGATTCCCTTGTTATTACACACTGCAGAGGGAAATGGTTCACAGTGGGCAAGCTGTCTGTGTTAGCCTGATCAAGGAACTCCAGGGTTCTCTTTGAAAGCCACTGGTGCTGATGAAAGAGGATGAAGAGAACTGGCTGTTTTCAGATATTTAAAAGAGTGTGTGAAGAGTAAAGATGTAGTCGTTCACTGCTGAGGACAGGAACGAGAGAAACCAACTGTAAGAACAAAGTGCAGAGGAGCGTTACAGAACCGCATTCCATGGAGATTTTCAAGAAGAAAAGTAGGAGGCCTCCATCTGGTATATTTCTCAGATCATGGGGCTGATTCTTGTGAGAGAAGCATAGTTGATGCTTCCTGGTGGTTCCATTCCACACTGGTACTGATGGAATGCAGAACCCACATGGGAAAAACTGCAGAAGCTAAATCAGGAGACATGGCCTAGGCATGGAGCTCTCAGCTTGGCATATCTTTGTGAGGTTATCCCATTTTATCCAGCCCCACGGGATAACCTAGACTGAGATACCTTGGGTTGCTCAAGGCTACCCAGTGGGTATTATGGTCAAGCAGGTATTGAGCCCAGGTTTCTCTGGCCCTAGTGCAGTACCCTGTCCATCACACCCCATAGGTTCCCAGTGAGCCCACTCCAATGATTATTTTCCCCCCAACTATAAATTAGCTCATGTTGAGGGTTGTACTAGATGGCCAACTGAGTGCCTTCTGTCTCTTTGGATGGTTCCAGAATGCTACACGATGTGGTGTTTTTAATATTATGTCAAGATTGGGACTGCTACACCACTTTTCAAAACATCCCAAAGAACTTCGGAGGAGGAAGTGGCAGGTTGATAAATCAACTTAGGTGGCCGTTTTTAAATCTGGCACACAGTGGTAAAATACATTGTGAGAAGGGAAAAACTCATGTTGATGATTCCGCAATGTAAGTGGAGGGTCATATGAAAACATTTATTTCTCCCCTTCCCTCCAAAGAACCATAGCAATTTCTTGTTACATTCTCCTAAAAAGACATGGAAATAGAGGGGATCTGAGGAGACCTCTTGGTATGGTTCCATTTAGGTATGACCTGGGTCTCAATCATTTTCAGCTGGGTTTCTCATATAAAATTATGCATGGAACACGAGGTGCCAGTCAAAGGAGATGCTCTGCCAAAAGTCATCCATTTACGTGTCTCAGAATGCCAACATGGCACTAAGGGGGTGCCATGTAGTGACTACAGCAATGGGCTTGGATCCTGCTGATCCATATTCAAGTTCCTTCTACAGAAAGAAATCACCTCCACTGGTGGAATGGATCCACTGGATCCTATCTCTCAAGTTCCACTTGAGGCAGCATTGGAAATAGGAAGTGGAAAACATAGACCAGGCTGAAAGTAATGTGGCTTTTCCTCAGCTCCCTTAAAGCCCAAAACCAAACCAAATCATAGAATGTTAGAGTTGGAAGGGACCTTGCAGGTCATCTAGTCTAACCCCCTGCACTCTGCAGGAGCATAGCCGAAAGATAGCCCTACATACCTACAACATACCCGAAAGATGGTCGTCCAGCCTCCGCCTGAAAACGTCCAGCGAAGGAGCATCCACCACCTCCCGAGGCAGACTGTTCCACTGCTCAACCACTCTTACAGTTAGGAAGTTTCTCCTGATATTTAGCCGGTAACGACTCCCTTGTAATTTCCACCCATTAGATCTAGACTTGCAATCCGTAGCAAGAGAGAATAAGCCAAGTGTGACATCCCTACATACATTTCCCAGTATCTTTCTACTCCAACGCCAAGTTGGCCCTTGGCTTTGTGCTGGGTGTGGAGTATGTAGGGTATCTTGCATAGGACCAGGGCATTCAGGAACGTGTGGTTTGTTGGTGAGAATCCTCCATTCTTTGGGGCATAGCCTATGGCTCGGTGATGCTGTTAGAGTTGCCAGCCTCCAGGGGGCCCTGGGATCTCCTGCTATTATGACTGGTCTCCAGGTTACAAAGATCAGTTCCCCTGGAGAAAATGGCTGCTTTGTAGGGTGGATTCTATGGCATTGTACCCTCATGAGGTCCCTCACCAAACCCAGCCCTTCCCAGGCGCCCCCCCCCCCCCCAAAGCTCCCAAGAATTTCCCAACCCAGAGCTGGCAACCCTAGGTGCTGTGCATGTTGTTTTTTTTTTCCACACAGGAAGTCCCAAATCCAATCTGTTAAAGCTACCAAGGTAGCTCGGGATGCTACTGAATTCCACAGCCCCTGGTATTTTGACCAAAAAAAACCCTTCCCTGTTTCAATTTTGTTTCTCTCCTGTGTGAATCGGAACTGTGATTCATTAGTTTCCCTCTAGCTTCTGCTTACTTGCCTCAAACATTTTCCTTTAAAATGTTTTCCCACATTATTTTTGTGTATAATTTATTACCTTTATTTTGAATATTTTGAGCCCAGTTTTCTCCCACAGTGGGAACTCAAAGTGGCTTCAGAAATGACAGAATCGTGAAAGCACAATGTACAAACACACACACACACACACACACACACCAAGTCCCCAACAGCCCCCTCCCCTGCTACAAATTTCAAGCAGATAATGAACCACAAGGACATCTCAAACAGGTGCTGGTTCTGCCAGCAGAGGCCCACAGGCCAAGGGTTGACAGCTCTTTGGCTCTTGCCCTTCAAGCTGGTACTCCAGCCATGCCCGGGATTTAAATTCCCTGCAGAAGGGGAGGAACAAGTGCTCACTTGGTTTTCAGTGTTCCCAGTCCCCTCCCTCCTGCCCTGCCCTCATATATGGCTTATAATGGCATTTTGAAATGGCGTATGAGAAAATCAGGAACCACTAGCAGTTTGGAAACGGGCAAAACCAAAAGGCTTGAAATGGCAAAATCAAAAACCAACAAGAAGTAAAGAGCAGACATGTTCATACTGGTAGCAGAACTGGGAACCTACAGAAAGCCACTGCCAGCCAGAGTGGATTCTGCTGGGCTCAATGGACCAGCAGGCCTGACTTAGAAGTAATTTCATGGGCTTCATGGTTTGGATCACACTGGTTCGTTCCTCTACTAGAAGTATTTTCTTCTAGAGGAGGGAGCCTTCCCCTGACCCAAGATGCTTAGAAACATGCCTTGTGTTGGAGGATATATTCTTTCAGCAGAGGAAAGCACTCAGCTAGCAGAATGGATTCACGGGATCCGCCCTTCTATCTGCAAAAGACAGGATCACCAGCTTTTAATGGAGTCCCTCTAGCTGTCCCTGTAATATCAGTTTGACCTCCAGCGACATAAATGACTGACATGACTTGCCCAGTTCTATACATTAAGGACAGGCCTTTTTATCTCTCTCCAGACCAGCTGGCAACCCCAGCAAAAGAACGGCGGCGGAGGGGGGGGACAGGACGACAATTCCCAAGTAAGACAGGGCTATGTGCCTGCCAGAAATCTATGGGAGAGCAGAAAAAGAGGAGAGTAGTATTGTTTTTTTAAAAAAGATCTGATTGAACAAAAAGATAAGCTTAAAAATACTTGGGGAATACTGGGAAAACTTCAGAAGCCAAAGGGGGGGGGGGGGGGCCAGGAAAATTTTAAAGAAACTTCTGGAGCATCTATCTGCCACACTCCTTGTCCCTCTCATCTGTAGCCAATCTCTCTTCTATATGCCGAATGGTGGTGGCTTCTGTACTATGGGGTGGCAAGATTGCACGCGCTCCCTCAGCCATTGGCCCGTCAGCTGCCAGTCAAGACTACTGGTGTACCATTGGCCAGGTCTGCTCCTCTTCCTCGTCCACTCCCCTTTCAACCACTGTGCTCTGTGTCAGAAGCACTGTGTCTCCTGACGAACACAGTTCTCTTGCTTAGCTCCTGTCTGGGACAAAGGTTTCCCTCAGTGGCTGTTGTGAGAAACTCATAGGGTTGCCAGCTCCAGGTAAGGAAGGCAGTTTAAGGAAGCCAGAGTTTGGGGAGGGGAGGCTGAATAGAATTCCATAGAGGCCACCGGCCAAAGCATTCTAACTTCTCCCTCAGTGGCTGTTGGTAGGCAACCAAGCTCGGTTCTGCCAGTAAATAGACAAAGGAACAAAACCCTTTCTACGCCTTTTTGAGGAACTCATTGGGCCCAGTCCTGAGTATGGTTGCCAGCTCCAGGTTTGGAAATTCCTGCTATCCTTCTGCCCCCCCCCCCAAACGCCACAGGATCCACCCCCTAAATCTCCAGGTATTTCCCTACTCAGAGCTGGGAAGCCTACTTTCCCCTCAGTGCCTGCTGCTGGTCAACCAAGCTTGGTTTCT
Organism: Gekko japonicus; assembly: GCF_001447785.1. NCBI lineage: Eukaryota > Metazoa > Chordata > Lepidosauria > Squamata > Gekkonidae > Gekko > Gekko japonicus. The sequence continues at coordinate 854,953 of NW_015174278.1, forward strand.
GTCAGTAAGAGGCCCTTTCCACACCTATTTTGGCCTTGGGAGAAAACTCATTGTGTCCTTCTATGCTGCTGGCAGGCCCCTCCCCCAGGGCTTCAGAGCACAGTAGAGGCTGCAGGTGGGGGGTGGTGGAAAGCTGAACAAGGGAGGGGGGAATAAAAGGTAGATTGATGCTTGGCTGGGAAAGAGATAGGGTTGCCAACTCCAGGTGGAAAATTCCAGGAGATTTGAGGGATAGAGCCTGGAAAGGGTGAGGTTTGAGGAGGGATGGGACCTCAGACAGGTACAGTGCCATAAACTCTGCCCTCCAAACTAGCCATTCCCTCATGGGGAATCACTGTTGCCAAAATCCAGCTGAGGGTTGGAGATCACTCAGAATTACAAATGGTCTCCAGATGGCATTGTTCAGTTCCCCTGGAGAAAATAGTGGACTCTATGTCCTTATACCCTGCTGAGTTAGCCCCCCCTATGACAGCCAAGGTTATGTGGCAGTCAGGGCTTCAGAGCATGGTGGGGGCTGCTGGTGGGGGGGAGATGGACAGCTGATCAGTGATGCTTGGCTGGAAAGGAGATAGGGTTGCCAACTCCAGGTGGGAAAAACCTGGAGATTTGAGAGATGGAGCCTGAAGAGGGTGAGGTTTGAGAAGGAGTGGGGCCTCAGACAGGTACAATGCCATAGACTCTGCCCTCCAAACCAGCCATTTCCTAATGAGGAATCACTGTTATCAATCTCCAGGTGAGGACTGGAGATCACTCAGAATTACAAATGGTCTCCAGATGGCATTGATCCATTCCCCTGTATAAAATGGTGGTCTCTGTGTCCTTATACCCTGCTGAGAGCCACCCCCCCCCCCATGACAGCCAATGTGACGTGGCAGTCAGAGCTTCAGAGCACGGTAGAGGCTGCAGGTGGGGGGGAGCGATGGAAAACTGAACAATGAGGGGGAAATGAAGGTAGGTTGATGCTTGGCTGGGAAGTAGATAGGGGTGCCAACTCCAGATGGGAAAATCTTGGAGATTTGAGAGATGGAGCCTGGAGAAGGTGAGGTTTGAGGAGGAGTGGGGCCTCCGACAGGTACAATGCCATAGACTCTGCCCTCCAAACCAGCCATTCCCTCATGGGGAGCAACTGTTGCCAATCTCCAGGTGGGGGCTGGAGATCACTCAGAATTACAACTGCTCTCCAGATGGCATTGATCCATTCCCCTGGAGAAAATGGTGGACTCTGTGTCCTTATACCCTGCTGAGGTTGCCATGGCAAATTGATGCTGAGCGCCCACTGCCTTGGCACTCTCCCAGAGCCTCTTTTTAGTGCTCATTGTATTTATTTCCACAATGGGCCTTATTCCTAGTTCATAATAAATCAGAAAAGATTGCAGAATAAGGGAAATAAGTGGTGCCAACATGCTTAGCTTGCATAACATTCACAAGTCATAGACTTCAGCACTTCTTGGTACAGAATTTGGAGGGGTGGGGTTACTTGCACACTACAATCAGCCTCCAGTTGCAGTGTTGAACTTAAAGCCAAAGTTTCATCTAGGCTATAAACCATAAGGGGCTGAGGCTCAATCTGATCATGAAGGGATTCCTGTTGGGCCCCAGAATATCCTACAATTTAAAATAATAAGGCATTATAATCACTTTCTCCTTTATGAGTAGATTCTAGGGACTCTTTAATTTCTTCCTCCCCAGTATTTGCAAAGCCCATCTCTTATACCTCAGTTGCTGCCTCAGGAGCAGTCAGTGGCCTCTGGAAGTGCCTCCTTCGTCATGTGACCACACCTGAGGCTTTGCCAGTCTCTGTTGCTGCTTGTGCTGGGGAGGAGAGAGTTAAAGAGCCCTTTGCCCCAGACTTCATTTCAGAAGAGTGCATCAATGTTCAGAGCCAACACAGCATACCCTTCAGCCTATGTCAAGCCATCCAAGAGTGAAATAGATACAACTGCTGTGTAGCAGTCACAACACCAGTGGCTTGTGCAAGCAAGATGGCTGAGTCACTGTACTGGATTGTCCTGTGCCACATGGCTCCAGTCAAAACAAGTATATTTGTGGGACAGGTCATCCAGTGATAGAGCCAATACAGCCTCCGATACAGACATGAGCTGTCACTTCTAGTGTGCAGAGGCAGTGAGCCGAAAAGGTAATTAAGAGGCACGATTTGAGCTGGGGCAATCTCAAGGGGCTGGCTCCTACCCTGGTTTACCTGCTGTATTCTTATTTGGTCAGAGAAGAGGGTGAAACGTGATAGGGATGCCACTGTAGAACCAAGGCAGGTGATGTGCTAACAGAATCTGAGTTTTGTTTGGCCAGGCATTTTACAGAACATTCTAAAGTGAATGTTGTCAGAAACATGGGGCTGCCGTTAAAAATGGCATCCCCATGTCACATTCTCCCTTGCATATAGTAAAACTTACCCCATGTTTTGCATTTCTCCACTCCCTTCGCAGCAGCCACTAGTGTTACATGGGGGCGTGAGAGAACTTATAACATCCACAGGGCAAATACTACTAATCATAAAGAGAAAGAGAATTTAGCTCTGCTGTTTTGGGTGGCAAAGATAACAAAACAGGCCCAACTCTGATTGCAATAGTAACCCAGTGGTGGCACTGTACTACTGCAGAGTGTTTCTCTATCCCCCAAAATATTCCCTGCACATAGAAGACAAATGTTAGCCCCCTCACGGTTCATTATAAAGAGCTCTGTAAAGATCAAAAGCTTGCACCAACCTAAATAAGCCCAATAGACAATATTCTACCTCAGGTTTATTATTATTGCTATAATAATAATAACCTTTTAAGCCAGCAAATGTGTAGCTCAAAATACATTTAAAAATGAATCCCAAAATAGGAGTAGGTTAAAGCTAGCATGTGAGTCAGTAAAACCTGATGACAGAAGGCAGGCGTGGAGTTCCAAGCACAGAGATAAAGGAAAGTCTAGAGCAACACACAGTGTGGATTTCTGGAACTGCACTCAAAGTTGCTTTTCGCCCTAGACTCAGTTTGGACAAAGATCAGGGTACCATCCCTACAGCACAAATCATGCTTGGCTAGCACTAGTCAGCTGAGTGGCAACCATATGCAAATCAATACAACAGTGAGCGCGAAGGGTTGGATCCTGTGGAGCTTTCCCATTAGTGGAGGTGCTTCCCAAGAAGACCCTTTTGCTGGAGTAATGGATCTGTACTTCAGAGGTCAGCTCAGTGTCCAGGTCATTTCTAGCATTGCCAATGTCTGAGTGGGGCCTGGAGATCTCCCAGAATTACAGCTTGTCTCAAGACTACCGAGGCCCCGTTCACACGAGGCGATTTGGCCCGGGAACGGGACAGTTTGGGGCCGGATCAAACCGGCGCGATCACACCACAACATCTGGGAAGCGTCTTGCTTCCGTGGCCAAACTGTCCCTTTCCCGGGAAAAAGCGCCTCAAACTGAACCACCTACCTCGGTGGTTCAAATGGACGAGGCGCCTCTTCCCGGGTGTCTGATCGCCGGCGCGTCTTTGCGCCGGCACATCCCCGGGCCGGAGACGAACTGCGCATGCTCAGGCATGCGCAGTTCGGCCGGCTCCCGGTTAGAGCCGTCTTTTCTCTCCGGCGTTTGATCGCGCCGGGGAGAAAAGGCGGCTCGGCCGGGGGATCGTGGGATCCCGCCGAGCCGTATCAACATTGGCGAGGCTTTTAAAAGCCGCGCTTTAAAGGGCTTTTCCCCTGCCGTGTGGCAGGGGCCCGAGATCGGTTTCCCTGGAGCAAATGGCTGCTTTGGAGGGTGGAATCTAAGGCATTAGACCCTGCTGAGATCCCTCACTTCCCCAAACCCCCACCCTCCCTGGGCAACGCCCCCAGATCTCTACTAATTCCCAACACAGAGCTGCCAACCCTAGTTTCAAAGAGATAGATCCAGTGAGTTCAAAATTTGAACTTCAGATACATGAGGATAAACTTTTGGGAAGAAATACGCTACTGATCCCGGTGTTCAGAGACCCCTTCTTTTCTCTCCCTCACATCCTCCTCATATCAATTCCAACCATGTGACAGTTCCTTGAAAACCATTCACCCTTCAGACCCATGCCAGGCATACAACAAAAGCCCTCTTCATATGATCTAGTGAATGCACATACATCATGTATGTACCTCTGTACATACGTTTGTAAGAAAGCCAACATGTGTTCACTTTTACAGATGAAATCAGGGACCAGTCCCTATATAAACATGGGGTTTCAACGGTACCTCTGTAACATGAAAATTATTCAGTGCACACATAAAGAAAAATAGAGTGTACAGTGTACATAGATGGTTGTATGTGGGTTCACTGTAACTTGTGAACAGGGTTAAAAGCACCCATCTCAAAGCAATACAATATTAGGAAAAGCAACACTGCCCTCTGCTGGCAGAGTGGTGGATCCAGAAAAAGGCCCTTCTTTCTTCATGGGGGAGATACCCCTCTGGGCTTTGTGGTTCCCTTTTTCTTCCTGCTGGTTTCCACTGCTTACAGCTGGCCCTGGGAATAGACCCATGTTGACAGGCCAGCGTTAGCCAGGAAAAGTAATTAATTCTATTTTCAGCGTCCTGCTAGAAGCCCACTGCAAATCGGCTGCAAAACCTCTGGCACATCGCAAAGAATTCTGGTGAGGTGAAAAACCACAGAGTTCTCTGGCTTATGGTTTGAAAGCCACTGGCCTCAAGGTGACAAGCTGCCTGGGAAGATAGCCGTGAAGTCTTTTTAAAAGTCTCCAATTCAGTCATAGCCAGGGCTTTCCACTAAGAACAGCCTTTTTTCCCATTTATGATCCCATTTAAAAGCAAGCCAGTACCAACACCAGTTCCTTTCTATCCCCCCCCCCACTCTTTCTAGTACAATGCTGTTCCAGTCATCCTCAGCTCCACAGGAAAAACATTGCTGTAAAATGGCTTATAATTCATCTGTGGCTCCTTTTTCAGGGAAATGCAGCCCATTGTAATAAAGGTGAGATTCAGCCATGCCAAATCAAAGGCCAAAAGGTCAGCATGTGGTGCTGTTTCTTTAGAAGGGATTTAATTCTAGATTTGTTCTATTCCACTCTGTCATGAAGTTCCCTCTGATGGTGTGGTCTCCTTTGGTCCAATGCAGCAAATGTAAATGTCTGGCTTGCGCGTAAAGGAGAAGGAGGTGGACATGAGGGTGTAGTATGGACGTCAGACTGCAGGAGGTGGATTTCACCTTTGAATGTTCTTTTGCACACACATACAAACAGAAACCCAACTCCACACAAACAGAAAACTAGCACTGCCGGAAGGGGAAAAAACCTCCCACTTTGTGGTGCTGGTTTTTCTATTTGCAAGGAGCTTTTAATAATAGGGGAACATCCCAAAGGTGAACCCCATGATCCTCCACCTGCAATCTGAAGCGCTGCACAGTCCACTCTGCCACGCTCAGGGCTCTGCCACATCCTCCTCCTGCATGTGTAGTGACCCAAAGGAAATCAATGAAATAATGTGCGTTCACTCATAGCCCTCAGACGGCCCATGGTTTATTCCACAGTAAACATCACCAGCAGGGCCTTTTTTGCAGAAAAAGCCCAGCAGGAACTCATTAGCATAATAGACCACACCCAACAGCAGAAACTCATTAGCATATTAGGCCACACCCCTGACAACACAGCTCATTAGCATACTAGGCCATACCCCCATGTTACCAGAAGTGTGCTCATCCAGCCACACCCACCTTTTGCTTCTTATGCTGTTTACCTTGTTTGTTGTCAAAACCCAGGGCTTTTTTTTGTAGCAGGAACTCCTTTGCATGTTAGGCCACACACCCCTAAAGTAGCCAATCCTAATGAGTTTCTGCTGTTGGGCGTGGCCTATTATGCTAATGAGTTCCTGCTGGGCGTGGCCAACTCGGGAGCCATCGGAACTCCATTCCTGTGCGTTCCTGCCCAAAAATAGCCCTGACACCAGTAAAGTATGGAGGGAGTTAATTAACTCTGTTTATTTTGAAGCATCTACACGTACCACGATGTGCTTTACCGCTGGCTTTAAAGTGAAGAAATCTACCATGAGATTTCGTTACAACTTTTCCCTCTGATTGGGCCGTGGTACAAACAGGCCTTTTCCTCATGCACCCACACAGGCCCATTGCAGACGGTTCTGGGTGTGCTTGCTGTCCCTTGTGGAATGACATGACATATTCTCGTGGAACTGAAACTAGCAGCTCATTGTGTCTCTGCACTTAGCTACTAAGACTTCTAAAAGTTTTTTAAACCACAAATAGGGTAGCCACACATTCATAAAAACCCAAGATGAAGATCTAGATAAATTGCATGACTGTATATAGTGTCAAGGGAAGGGGAGTCAATCTACAACCAAGTTAATCTCGTTTTCTATATCTAATCTAGCATCGCCACCAAATTTTGCCTAAAGTGAGTGTAAAACAAAAACAACAACAACAACAAAATGGAGGTTCGGATGAAAGAATTCTTGCAGAAAGGATTTCAATACGATTTAATGAAATTTCTCAGGGGGCTTTTTCACACCTCTAAAAGGCCACCGAATTTCATCTTGAAGCCAGCTTCAAGGTGGGTTTGGGAGGCACTGCTCAGGCAAAATAGGTCAGAATTTTGAGAGAGACATTTGCAAGATGTCTTTAGGGAGGGGGGAGGGGGAGGGCCCTCCTGCATCTCTAGCCAAGACTTTACATGCCGAAGGGCTGGAAGTACCTTTGAATATCTCCTCAGCACCACCTTTGAAGACAGCTTACCTGATTATATGTGGACCTTCTGGTGATGAGAGCTCTAAGAACTGGGACGGGGAAAGTGATATCCAGGGACAGACAGGCCATTTAATGTACCAGGAAAGTTCCTGATGAGACCCTGCCCTGGAAACCCTCTAGAGGTGAACCACAAGCTCAGCCTAGTAACCCTCACACCCCAGGGGAATCTTGTCTAGGACTTGTGTCGTGGTGTCAGCCATCATAGCCGTGGATCCAAGCCAAATGGATCCCACAAAAAGTCTACTCCCTGCCCATCCACAATGGAGCACGTTCCATGATGTTGTGGAGGAGGAACCTTCCCTGACTTTCTGCGGAAGCAGAGGGTACCAGCATCCTACTCGGAGGGAAAAGGGCTGGGTGGCGACTCTGCATCCAAGGAAAGAGCTACACGCTACCTTTTTGAGGCTTCGAACCTGGGAGCCGCCTGCACTGTGAAAACCCTTCAGGGGGCACCCCTTTGTAATCTCACCCTCGGCTGCTGACTGGGGAGTAGCTCTGTCTCAAGCAGGAAAAGGGCCTGAAAAAAAAAGACACACTCCAGACATTGCCACTGGGCCACTGGGCCACATGTTCACAAGCAAGTTAAAAGGTGTGCCGGGCATTCTTCTGAGCGTGCTATTCCCTGACTTGGGTGCCATGACTGGACTATGTAGACACTCTGGAACTTTCTGCAGGGCACTGTCTGCCACTCCCCAAAGCAAATGTTGTCAGGGCACAAGATGGAAATGATGTTTAGTTGTCCCGACGGCTGCCGTCCATCCCTCATCGGCAGGATTTTTAATGTCATTCCTCTATTGAAGGATTCTGAACGACCAACAAGCACAACAACTAAGGCTGGTTGGGATTTTTTTAAACAATTTCAGTAGAGCATAAAACTTCATTATAAAAACTAAGTGCTAGAAGCAGACCCATAAGGCATCTGTGTCCTTAATTTCTACATCAAATTTGTACACATCACAAATATCAAAAACTGTATTTGGGGGGGGGGGGTGTAACAGAGAAATCCTTGGTTATATCTTTATTTCACCACAAGAGGTGTTCTTATAGAACAGGGGAGAATGTGCAAGGATCTCTCTCCTCAGGTGGGGGCTGTGGCTCAGTGGTAGAGCATCTGCTTGGCATGCATAATGTCCCAGGTTCAGTCCCCCAGCATCTCAAGTTAAAAGGATCCAGGAGAAGGCGATGTGAAAGACCGCTACTAGTCTGAGTAGACAACGCTGACCTTGATGGATGAAGGGTCTGATTCAGTATAAGGAAGGTTCCTGTGTGGCGAATGCTCCCTTTAACGTATTCAGGGTGCAATTTCATACTGAAACCTTAACCTAGCTCTACTAAAAGGGGGAGGGGAAACCAAAACCCAGTAATAAATCAATCAAATGTCATGGTTACATTAATTTTTGCAGCCCAAATGAATGTCATTTGAAATTTGAAAATGTAAGCAAGCTTGCCCGAGCATATTTTGTGGCCACTGTTTCCCAAAAATATTATCATCTCATCCTCCTTTTTAATTTTTACCTCCAATGGCTCTTTTCACTTCAGAAAAAAAAGGAAAATAAGCTTTACAGCAGCCTGTCAGCTGAGAGATTAGAGCACGCAATACTCTCATGTCTGCCCAGTGATCTGTGTAGTTCAATGTTGTCTACTTCAACTGGCAACAACTGTCTAGGATTTTCCTAAAAGCTTCTACCAGAGATCCTTTAACTGTAAAAGGCAGGGACTGAACCCAAAACATCTGCATGCAAAGTGAGCGCTCTGCCCCAAATGATGCCTCTTCCCTTGTTATGAGGTCCCCACACACTGTGTCCCGGGGGG
>NW_015174278.1:863518-883660 GCF_001447785.1 Gekko japonicus
GTTTGGGAAAGTATGCAAACATGGGGGGGGGGGAATCTCTTCAATATCCAGATAGGTCTAGATCTGTCCCTCTGCCTTCTATCAGAGCTGTCCCCTAAGGGTGATTCCAAGCTCCTTCCCTAAACTTCCACCTTCCATGAAACTATGTAAGTTTTTTCCTTACCGTGATATAAGAGAAAGTACGTGGTCGTAGTTCAGCCCAGTTGCTCAGTAAGCACATCAGCCTTTCAGGAATGCAAAGGAAATGGAATAGCCAACAAGCATCAGGACCATATATTTACATCTTATACAGTTACATTTTATTGTATTGATAGCTAATACATTTAAATAACTTTACAAATATGAGGATAAATTTAAGTATGAGGCATTATGTACTCTCTTCCCCACCCCCCAGTGCAACTCTTAGGCCATTTTCAAACTTCCTTTATATTCTGTTTTAGTAACTGGTAGCTAATGGATTTTCTCTGTCATTTCAGACAGACCTATTTTAGCAACTGGCTGCTAGCGGAATTTATTTACCTGTTCATACAAACTCACTTGCATTGGGTTAGCAAAGCCTGGTTGAGCTGCTCTTGAGCGAAACTGCTTTCTTCCATTTTCTACCCCAGTTTGGCGTAGTGGTTAGGAGTGTGGACTCTAATCTGGGAGGACCGGGTTTGGGTCCCCACTGTTCCACATGCAGCTGCTGGTGTGACCTTGGGTCAGTTACAAGTTGTTTCAGAGCTGTTCTCTCACAAGCAGTTCTCGAAAGATCTCTCTCAGCCCCACCTACCTCACAGGGTGACTGTTGTGGGGAGGGGAAGGGAAAGGAGATTGTAAGCCGCTCTGAGACTCCTTCAGGTAGTGAAGGGCAGGGTGCACATCCAATCTCTTCTTCTTCTTCGTTGTGCTTCTGAATTTCTATGGTGTGTTGTTTAAAATGTCCATAGCATGTCCTACAATGCCACTTTTTCGCCACACAATCTTCTGCGGACTTTTTATTTTAATGTTCTAAATTGAGTGCTATAGCGCTAAACCAATATAACATTTCAGTGCTACAGTGGCACCATTGAGAGTGCTAAACCAATATAACATTTCAGTGCTACAGTGGCACCATTGAGATGCCTTGATTCCATTGACTACTGCTGTGATCTCACTGTATCTCAATTGAGTCAAGGCATCTCAATAGTGCTGCTGTAGCACTGCAGTGCGATATTGGTTTAGCGTTATAGCGCTCGGATCTGCACTGGAGAGGGAGTGGGAGGACGCCTCCTCACTCTCTTGGAATTTTTAAACTTTTAGCTATTAACCTTAACGTTATTATTTTATTTTACTTAATCTAGTTTTATCTGGGCACCTACCTCCAGGAGGTGTCTTAAATCTGTGACTATTTTTAGCTTGGCGCTTTATGTTTTGTATTTAGTGCTATAGCGCTCGACTTAGAATGTTAAAAAAACAAACTCTGAGGAAGATTACATGGCAAAAAAGAGCGGGGAAAAGCAGCGCTGTTTGAAATGACCATGGTGCTTCAGAGATGGCTCATTAACAGAAGGAAATTTGCGGTATGAAGCCCCCATCCCTGTATCGCTTTACTTGAAATCGGGCCAACAATGAATAGCATCCAGTTTAGAATAGTAATGTGAAAATCTTTTTAGGCTCCACAGACTTCCTCCTATAGACCTACTTTGCAACTAGTAGGGTTCTCAACTTCCAGGTGTGGATCTCCCAGAATTTCAGCTGATCTCCAGACTGCAGAGATCAGCTCCCCCAGAGAAAATGGCTGTTTGGGGGGGGGGGGCTCTGTGGCATTATACCACACTTCCATAAACCACACCCTCCCCACCTTTCACTCCCAAATCTTCAGGAATTTCCCAACCGGGAGCTGGCATCCCTAACAGCTAGCAGTGTTATGTGTATTCCTTCCGAGGGATCCCCTGCTTCTCGGCCTCCCTCTTCTACACAGAGAACTTCATGAGAGAGCTGGGGCAGACGGGTTAATTCCCCATCCGCCCCCACATTTTTAGAACTAACTTTACCACTGACTGTTATAGAAGTTCTCATAAAATCTTTTTCAAAAAAAAAAATTTAAAGGAAAAAAAAATCCCAAACAGCCTTAGATACTCTGAGCACAGCCCTCCGGGAATGGCTTCCCCCACGAGTCCCTCTGAAACCAGTCAGAGCTGTACCATCATTTCAGTATGGCTTGTGCAGGGAAACTTGACGGTGGGACATGCCCCAAATCTTCTCACCCTCTGGGTCCAGCCTGTCCTAGCAGTGGAAGGAATGATAACACAACCTCATGTCTTAGTAATTTCTTGACAATTGGTGGGTCTCAAAGGCTTCTCCCAGGACTTGGAGCCACTCAGTCTGAGATCTATCTGTAGCTAGAGACACAAAGGGGCTGACACCCCCTCTTTTCTTGGGGCCTCAACTGTTTTCTCAATGCCCCACCAGGGAACTGAGAGACTGTCTTCTCTTGACCCCGGCCTCCGCCCACACCTTAGTTCTTAGCAATGTGCCTGGAAGCAGATTCCCTTCCACTTGAACGACAAACAAAATACTGTACAGCGACCGTGCCATGTGGTTCCATTTTTATTGTAACAAGATTTAGCCGTAATGGGGAAATGGTAATAATAACAATTAAAAAAATGACTCTTTGATTACTCCAAGCCTGGTGCATTGCTTGATAGGCATGCCAAGGGCCAGGTCAACTGTTGAAATCTTGCCTCTGGATTCTTACTTTCACTCCTCTGTGTGGGGGAAGGGAAGCTTGCAAATGGCAGGGCGGGGGGTTGCACCCTGGACATCACAGACACCGATTTAGAAGCCAGGGGCGGTGTGTGTCATGCGTGCCCTGGAAGGGTCTCATGTACCCCTTGAAGTGGCACAACCTCTCAAGGGGAGATCACCATCCCAGCACGGTTAAGCCTTTTGCAGGTCAAGATGTCTAACCCAAAAACTGAAAGGACATGCTTGGGTGAGTTTCCAAAAGCCAATCCAGGCATAGTTAAGAAGGAAGTGTTCATGGCAGGGCTGAGGAACCAGAGGAATGACTGCAGAGTCAGAAGCTGAAGCAGATGTAGATTAGGGTTGCCGTTTGCCTGCTATAAGTGGACAACTCTCCACCAGCACTCCCCATCCAGCACTGGCGCTCAGTGGAGTGGGAGGGGGGGAAACGGAGGGATGACATCACCATCTCAAGCAACTCTCTAGCACTCCTGCCTAATCTCTATGGTCTTTATCGTAGAGGTTGGGGGGAATTCTTAGACCATCACTTGACTCGGTGATGTCACTTCTGGGACTTCATCCAGAAGTGGCCACTCCCCCTACCCGGTGCTGCTCTGCCCCAACAAGTCATCACTAGTGCCAGGGTTAAGCCTGACAGCCCTAGCGCAAATTGGGGGATAGATAAGAGTGCCCAGCAGTGGTAAGCTACATGCAATAGGGACCCTAAGCTGGCGAACAAGAAGTTTCTGTAGACACATAAAGGGTATTAGCTCATCATTCTGGGTAGGGGCACAAGCAAGAAAAAGAGCCAGTAAAGTTACTGGGGCCAGCATGAAACAACAGTTTTGCAACAGAGGTAAGAGTAGCTCAAAGTTCCAGGATCCAGCCCAGCTCCTGGGAGGTCTGTGGTCTGAGTCCCCCATCCAATGGCCTTGATAGTGCATTCTCTCATTTCTGCTTTTGCCCTTCAGATGCTGCAAGGACCTTTGGCAGTCAAGATGGGGAGGGACGGAAGGGACAGCTTGCTGTTGCCAAGAAACCAAAGAGATGATCTCCCCCCTGGTCCTTTTGGTGTACCCTCAGAAAGAGGTCAAGGGAACCTGGTCAATGTGTAGGTTCTGTAGAGGAGGGAAGTTGGGGGTGGTCCTTCTTAATCCAAGCAGCCATGTAACTCGAGGTTGGGTCAGGAATTAAGAGCCTAGTACATGGTGGCTCAAGTGGTTAAGACGCTGAACTGCAGGCTATGGAAGGTCAGTAGTTCAGCAGTTCGAGACCCGAGTGTGCCGCATGACGGAGTGAGCTCCCGTCTCTGGTTCCAGCTCCTGCCAACCTAGCATTTTAAAAGCAAGAAATTGCAAGTAGATAAATAGGTACCACTTCGGAGGGAAGGGAACAGCGTTCCGTGCACCTTGGTGTTTAGTCATGCCGGCCACATGACCATGGAAACGTCTTCGGACAGCTCTGGCTCTTCGGCTTTGAAACAGAGATGAGCATCGCAAACCTAGAGTCGGATTCGACTGGATTTCGAGCAAAGGAACCTTTACCTTTACTTACATGGTAGGAGGCCTAGTAAGAAGACACACTATCACATATAGGTCCCCCAACCTGACTCTCTTCATGCATTGGCCTCTGAGTGGGTTTCTCTGCAGTAAAGCTAACACCATCGCGGACAACACAGAACTGAAATGAAGGCACTTGGTTTGTCATTATAAACATCTTTTTCATGCCCCTGCACCAGCCACCTTTTTTGCAAAGCAAAGTTCCCACAGTTCTTAAATACTTTCATCAACAGAACATAAACATTGGGCTTGAGAACTCAAATCATCTAGTCCAGCTTCCTGTTTCACAGCATATCCAGTCAGATACCCCTGGAAGGCCTATAAGCAGGGCATGGAAATGACATCCTCCCTGTTTTGTTGCCCTCCAACACTAGTAGTCAGAGGGTCACTGCCCCTGAACATGGAAGGTCCATTCAGGTATTGTGGCTAACAGCTTCTGATGGGCTCTTTTCTAGGGTTGCCAGCCTCCAGATGGGGGATTGCAGTTCTCCTGGAATCACAATTGATCTCCAGACGACAGCAACCAGTTCTCGCAGGGAAAAAATGACAGGTTGGGAGGGTAGACTCTATGACATCACATCCTTGCAGTGCTCCCTCCCCTCCTCACCCTTCTCAGGCTCCACCCACGAATCTCCAACACTTTGCCAAGCTGGAGTTGGCAACCCTACAAGAATTTGCCCAATTCTCCTTTTAAAGCCAACTAAATTCCTGCTGGGAGCTGCGGTGGCTCAAGTGGTTAAGACGCTGAACTGCAGGCTGTGGAAGGTCGGTAGTTCAGCAGTTCGAGACCCGAGTTCGAAAGCAAGGAAGTGCAAGTAGATAAATAGGTACCACTTCGGTGGGAAGGTAACAGCGTTCCGTGCGCCTTGGTGTTTAGTCATGCCGGCCACATGACCACGGAAAGGTCTTCGGACAGCGCTGGCTCTTCGGCTTTGAAACGGAGATGAGCACCGCAACCCTAGAGTCGGACTCGACTGGCTTTCGAGCAAGGGGACCTTTACCTTTTTAATTTCCTGCTGATCTCTGCATTCCAATGATCACTGCAGTGAATTACACAAGTTTAGTACTGTCAGAGTGACGATGTAATTGCTTTTCTCTTTCCTGAATCTGTTGTTATTGTTGTTAGCCATTCAGACATGTCCAGAATCTACTGCCCATCAACTAGACAGGAGAAACAGCTTTTTTCCTGCTCTCTCTCCCCACCCTGTGCATAATGTTATAATCATGTGTGTGTCCCCCCCCCTTAATATTCATTTTGCTACATTAAAGAGGCTCAAACGTCTTAGCCTTTGCCCTGACCTGGATAGCCCCGGCAAGCCTGATTTCATCAGATCTCAGAAGCTACTTGGATGGGAGATCTCCAAGGAATACCAGTGCCGGGATGCAGAGGGAGGCTATGGCAAGCCACCTCTCTGAAATGCCCAAGTCCCACTAGGGGTTGCCAGAAGTCAACCATGACTTCCAGGCACATGCACATATGCGCGCACACATAAAAACACCAAAAAACCCACAACCTCTTAGGCAGGGCTCTTTTTGTAGAAAAAGCCCAGCAGGAACTTATTAGCATAATAGGCCACATCCAACAGCAGGAACTCATTAGCGTATTGGGCCACACCCCTGACAGCACAGCTCATTATATTTATATTTATTTATTTATAGTTTCGATTTATTATACCGCCCTAACCCCCGTGGGGGTCTCTGGGCGGTTTACAGTAAGTGTGCTAGTCACTTTTTTTTTTTTTGTACTACCCTAACTAAGGCCACATTTCATTGGGGGGGATGGGACTACTTACCGACACCCAGTGGTATTTTTGCTGTTCTCTTCTGCTTGGCTCAGCTCTTCCCGGCGAGATTAGCACATTAGGACGCACCCACATGTTACCAGAAGTGTGCTCATCCAGCCACACCCACCTTTTGCTTGTTATTCTGTTTACCTTGTTTGTTGTCAAAACCCAGGGCTTTTTTGTAGCAGGAACTCCTTTGCATGTTAGGCCACACACCCCTAATGTAGCCAATCCTAATGAGTTTCTGCTGTTGGGTGTGGCCTATTATGCTAATGAGTTCCTGCTGGGCGTGGCCAACCTCCTGCTGAGCGTGGCCAACTTGGGAGCCAGCCGGAACTTCGTTCCTGTGCATTCTTGCCCAAAAATAGCCCTGCTCTTAGGCTTCCATTGTAGGGAAGGTGTTCCAGCTCCTTGATCATTATGGTTGCTCCCTTACAGCACTTCAACATCCTTTTGAGGAAAAAACCAGAACTGTACGTTCCATTTCCAATACAGATTTATACAAGGATATTACAATACTGGTCATTCTGTTTTTAGTCCTTTCCCTGATGATCCCTAACATAGATTTGACCTATTTCACAGGAGCGACACAGAGTCAACATTTTCACTGAGCTATCCACCACAACCCTAAGATCTCTTTCCCAGTCACTCAGTGGCAGTTCAGACCTCATAGCATTAGGATTTTTCACCCCAATGTGCATCGATTTACATTTATACAAATACAAAGTTTGGTGCAGTATTTATACAAATATACAAGGTTTGGTGTAGTGGTTTAAGTGTGCGGACTCTAATCCGGGAGAACCGGGTTTGATTCCCCGCTCCTCCACTTGCACCTGGCTGGATGACCTTGGGCAAGCCGTAGTTCTAATAAGAGCTGTTCTTAAAAAAAAGAGCAGTTTCTGTCAAGAGCTCTCTCAGCCCCGCCTACCTCACAGGGTGTCTATTGTGGGGAGGGGAAGGGAAAGGAGTTTGTAAGCCGCTTCTTCTTCTTCTATAATTTGCTTCATTGTGATCCACTCATCCAGTTCAGAGAGATTCTTTTGGACATTTTTGCAATCTGCTTTGGTTGGGTAATATCATGTTATTTGCCAGTCTGATTGCATCACTATTCATGTCCAATTCCAGATCATTTATGAACAACTTAAACTGCACAGATCCCAATATGGATTCCCATGGAGCCCTACAGCTAACTTCTCTGTCTTGTGAGGACTGCTCATTTACTCCTCTGCTTCCTCTTGCTTCCCTTGTTTCTAATCCACAACCCATCCTACCACTGCTAAACTTACTCTGAAGCCTTTGATCAGGGCTCACAGCATCGGCATACCCTGAGGTAGGACAGCTCCCAGGGTTTCTGGTGGGGCCCACTGCCATCGAACCCCATCTACACACCTTACCTACTGCTTACCCTTTCCCCTCCTGCTCACAAGTGCTCCAGTACCTGTGCTTCTAGCTAAACATGCAGCCCAGCATTGTTAGGAAAGACTGTGCAGGTGGTCCATGTAGCACTGACAACTCTGGGTTGGGAAATTCCTGGAGATTTGAGGGGGGTGGAGCCTGGGGTGGGCAGGGTTTGGGAAGAGGAGAGACCACAGCAGCAGGGCATAATGACATAAAGTCTACCCTTCAAAGTAGCCCTTTTATCCAAGGGAAAGGATCTCTGTAGAGATCAACTGTAATCCCGGGAGATCTCCAGGCCCCACCTGGAAGTTGGCAATCCTAGGTGAGTGGCTCGTGGCAGCACCTCCAACTACATACACTGCCTTGTGCTATTAGGCAGAGGGCATATGCAGGCCATGAGTGCAGGTGGTGGGAAGTCTCTCAAGCACGGGAAGGACACAGAGACAGGAGGGGGGGTGCGTGGGGGGTGGGGGTAGAAAGGGGGATATGACTGGTAGGGCCTAGTGGTAGGCAAAGTAGGGGGCCATGGGAAGTCTCTGCCCAGGGGTCTCCAAAACGTGGATCTACCACTGCCTTTATAAGGGACTGTGTCAAAAGTTATTAGGCTGCCCAAAGCACATTGTGTCTACTGAATGACCCTTGTTTGTTCAACCTCTCAAAGAATTCCAAAAGATTAGTGAGACAGGGCTTTCCTCTACAGAAGCTATGCTGCAGCTTCCTCAGCAGGGTTTGTTCCTCTATGTGCTTAGTCACTCTATCTTCAATAACTGTTTTCATCATTTTCCCCTGAACAGATATTAGACTAACTAGCCTGTAATGTCTGGCATCTTTTCCTGATCCAGTTTTCAAAATCAGGATTATATTGGCTCCTTTTCCAACCCTATGGTAGGCAGGCTGGTTTTAATGACAATTGCCTGTATTTGTTAGGAGATCAAGAATTTCACACTGTTTAGGAGCTCTTGAGGCTACGCCATCTGGACCCAGAGACTTCTTAATTTGTCCATAAACCCTTGGATTTCAATTACCCAGTTCTATTTAACTTCCGATGCCTTTCCCAAAAACAAAACCTGTGAGATGAGTGACTGCCCTACATTTTCTCAAGGAAAACCAGCACAAGGAATTCATTCCATTTCTGTGCAATTTCCCTCTCTTCCTTGACCAGTCCTTATGCCCCATTCTCTCTCTCTCTCTCTCTCTCTCTCTCTCTCTCTCTCTCTCTCCCTCCCTCCCTCTGGCTGCTTATCATATATGTCAATAAATTCTTATTATCTTTAACATCTTTAGTAATCTTCTTCTTACATTCTCAGTTCATCTCCTTTATTGTTAACTTACATTTGTTTTACCAGGCCCTGTGCTCCTTCTCATTCACCTTGCTTGGTCAAGTCTTCCACTTTTTAAATGAAACGTTCTTGACTATTTTGGCTTCCTTGACTTTGTTAGTTAACCGCGCTGGCATCCTCTTAGATCGGGTGGCACCAATGCTCCCTCTAAGCTGTGGAGTCTTGTGAGCAAAAATTCTACTTTGTGAGCTACTGGCATTAAAGTTGTGAGCGAGGACTTTGGCTGCTGCACGAATCAGTTTGCCCTGGAGCCATCCTTCCTGAGCTAAGATAAAAATGTGTGAGCCAGAAGCTAAAAAACTGTGAGCTAGCTGACACTCACTCAGCTTAGAGGGAACACTGGATGGCACCTTTCCTAATGAGTGGTATACAATCTCTCGGAAACTGCATCCACAGATTATCGGACACTGTGCTATTGTTGCACTATAGCAAACATTTGCCATTAGATTTTCCTGTACGGACAGGCGAATCCAGATTCTAATGAGTGCTGCAATGCAACAATATACAATATACAATGACGTATGGATGCAATTGGGAATAAACCCCAGAGGGAGCTTTGTGACATTTGTGACATTTGCAGTGGGCTTGTGGAATGGCTGATCACTTGATTTGACTCACAGCTCTGGATCCCTGACCATGAAAACCCCATTTCAACTGATGCGTTTCTTCCAAACGATAGGCAGGAAGAAAGGTCTGACTTAAAACCCAACACGACTGCTATTTTCCTAAGGCCTGTCCCATAAAGGAAAAGAAGCATTCCTGCCCATGGGGCAGGTTCCAGTCAAAACAAAAGAGTCCAGAAGGCAGAGTGGAGGGTCACGACACGGCCATCTGATGAAGACTGGGTGAAGCCTCACTTCTTCTCCCATAGCTTTAGCTATGAGGAAATTAAAGAAGATGATCTGATATTGAGTGGAAATCTGTTTTCTGGTAGGGTTGGTGGCAGCAGAGGGGAGGGGAGTGGGAGGCAGTGTGTAAACTTGCGCACCATCCTCCACAAGTCAGTCCGGAAGCGCTTGATGGAGAAGCAATAGATAAGTGGGTCGATGCAGCTGTTGAGGCTCAGCAGAGCTACACTGAGCATATGTAGGTTATCCAGAAATGACGGAGGCCTGCAGAAGGAAACAGACTTCCAGGCAGCTACCCAAGGAACCAGGGAGAGGTGATAAGGGGCCACACAGACCACAAACACCAAGAGCATGCCCAAGACCATGGCACAAGCCCGCCGCCGGTGTCCTCCTTGGCAGGTGCTGGCTGCAGCCGAGAGGGATCTCATGATGGACATGTAGGCCCCTAACACCACCAGGAAGGAGGCCACAAAGAGCGCCACCATGGCGTAGGCATAACTCCTCCGGCCTGAGTGCTGCTCAAAGCATTTTGTGCTTTCAGGTCCTTCCTGGTGGGTCTGCTGGGTGGTCAAGGAGGGGACGGCACAAGCAGAGCACAACAGCCAGGCCACAGCGCATCCCATGAGCGCCCCCGGAGGCTTGTTCAATGCCAGCTGCAGCTTAGCAACCGTACAGTAGCGGTTCAAACTGATGAGGGTCATGAAGGCCATGGCGCTATAAGTGGCCAAGTAGTAGGTAGCACCAGCCAAGCGGCAAACCACCTCTGGAAGTTCCCAGTTGCCACCTGCCAGGTAGTAGGGGATCCAGAAGGGCAAGGTGAGGTTGAAGAAGATGTCAGCCAGAGTGAGGTTGATGAGGTAGATGCGGATGGCCTTCCTCACCCGTCCGCTCTGCAGAAAGACAAGCAAGGCTGCCAGATTGCCTGGCAACCCCACACACAACACCAAGCAATAGATGGCTGGCACCAGGATGAACTGCATGGGGTCACTGGGCTGGCACTGCCCAGCTACTAGCCATGAAGCCGTGGAGTTGTCCATCCCAATGAAGCTGCAAGACAGTGAAAATAGTGTCAGCCAAAATAAAGGAAGATGCAGGGAGAAATGAGGGAGACGGCCAGAGAAGATGACTCACCTGTTTCTAGGAGCTGATTAATGGGTGGACAAAATTTTGGGTGGATGGGTGGACAGATGGATGGGCAAAAGACAATCTGTATGGATGATGACTAGAAGTGTGCATTTGGATATTTTGGAACTAAAATGGTCTCTGAAATTCCCTTTATAGTTTTGGACCAGAACTACCCAATCTGAAAATAACAGGGCAATTCAGGCACTGTTTCAGTTTCTAAATATCTGAATGCACACTCCTAGGACAGAAGATGGAATGGAGAAGGGGATGGAAAGACAGAACACTTCCTATCTACATAATGTTTACCCCACTCCTCCTCTAAGGAGCACACGACAGCGTACATCTACATTACCCTCACAACATACCTGGGAGGTAGGTTAGGCTGAGAGATGGAGCAACTGGCTCAGAATCAGCCATTGGGTGGCACGGTTGAGTGGGGGATTTTTACTCAGAGCTCTCTCATGCTAGTCCAAGACCACTGCACCACATTTTGTCAATAGATGGTATATGGATTTTTTAAAAAAGCAAGACACCATGAATGGATGGATAGACTGATGGACCTTTATGGATGGGCCCTTGGTAGATGATTGAATGGATCAATGGACCTTTATTATGAATTGATGGGTAGACTGGATGGATACACGGACACATGGAGAGACTGATGGACCTTTGTCAATGGGCCTTTATGAATGGATGGGAGAGATGAACTAACCTTTGTGAATGGATGGATGGAGGGACCTTTGTGAATGGACGGGAGCATCCATCTACAGAGGCAACAAATCTCTGCATACCAGTGCTGGAAGGCAGTAGCAAGGGAAGGCCTCAGCCTCTATGCCCTGTTTGGCCCTCCAGGACAAGTGGTTGGCTGCTGTGTGAGACAGGATGCTGGACTAAATGGACCATTGGTCTGATCCAGGCAGGCTCTTCTTGTGTTCTTACCTTCTGTCTAAATGGATAGATGAGCCTTTATGAATAGACAGATGGATGGACCTTTGTGAATAAATATCATAGAGAGGGAATTGATGGATGGAGAAACAGAAGGTAATTTGAATAGCCGTAAAGACACTTTGGGGATAGATGAACAATATGGTACAAAGATGAATGAATTCACAGACACTGATAGACAGGAAAGGCAAGATAATAGGAGGGCATGGGTGGATGGACACACACAGGCAAAAGAGGGGATGTGTTGAGAGAAAGGCAGGCAGGCAGAAGCGATTGCAGCAGGTGTAGCTGCCTGAACCTTCCCCACCCCCAGTAATCTCCAGCTGGGGCAAGGACAATTTAAGCCAAGAAAATCTCCACTCGCATTCCAGGAAGCCGGAGTCTCTCCTCCCGGCCCCGCTCTCTGTATTCTGCTCTGAGGTTTGGAGACGGGTTATTCAGGGATGTACAGAACCACACAGCTGCAAAGAGATGCATCCAAGGGCTGCCGCCCACTGCTGGAGACACGACTCCTGGCTCCAGCCCACAGCTGCTGGGGCTTAACACCAGCAAGGCCCCTGTGCCAGAATGTCTCCCTGGCTCCAGCCACAGATCACCTGTTGTAATCCCAGGATCCCTGCCAAACCAGAAGCACAGCTGAGGCCAGGGAGAGCAGACGTTTCTCATTTGATAAGCCTGCCCCACTCTGTCCCCTTCATCTGCTTCCTGTCTTCTCTCAGATTTAAAAAAAGAAAAAAGAAACCTAATCCAAAATATTTATCCAACCTGAAATTTAGTGTGAGTGATTTTTTTTCCCCCCACATGGAAAAATTAGAGGTTGTTGGGACAGAGAATTTGACTTCTCGGTAGACAAATTCAAGCCAGGCAGGCTTTCTACTCAATAATATGTGTATTATTTATAGTACAGAGCATGATGCGGCCAAAAATTATGCCTTTAACTTCCAATTGATTTCAAAGGGAAAGCTGCTTTAATTCATTGATATAATCAGGGCTTCTTTTGTAGAAAAAGCCCAGCAGGAACTCATTAGCATAATAGGCCACACCCAGCACCAGAAACTCATTAGCATTTTAGGCCACACCCCTAACAGCACAGCTCATTAGCTTATTAGGCCACACCCCCATGCATTCCCTTGGCTGCGGGGAGCCCGGGCAAGCCGGCCCTTAGAGGGTAGGGGAGGCAGTTTAAACTCCCTTCCCTTGGCTTGCCCTTGGACAGGCTGGGGAAGGCACGGGGAGGCATTTAAATGTCTCCCCGATCCTTCCAGGGGGCCCCCTGGCCCGCCCGCCTCAGAGTCGCTGGGGGGTCACTCTCCAGGCCTTCCCTCTGTAGCCACGCACTCAGAGGTTTTGGCTGTAGTGGGCGTGGCCAACTCTGAAGCCAGCCGGAACTCCGTTCCTGTGCGTTCCTGCCCCAAAATAGCCCTGGATATAATGATACTACCCCCTTTTTTTTAAATGTCAGAGAAGTTTCAAACCGTTCCAAACTGTATCAACAACCGTAGGATGGGAGACAGCATGGGTAAGGTGCCACTGACATCTGACTTGGCTTCAACTGTGCAGACTGGTTTTTCAGGAGTGGCCTGTTCTAAACAAACTGAAGGAGATCATTTCAAAAAGAGCCCTGCGGCTCTCCAAAAGTTATAGCCGGGGTTGCCAGGCAAAGCAACTGATGGGAGTCCAGGAGAGCAGGGACATGGGCAACATCAGCAACAGCTTGATG
The DNA here is from genome assembly GCF_001447785.1 of Gekko japonicus. NCBI lineage: Eukaryota > Metazoa > Chordata > Lepidosauria > Squamata > Gekkonidae > Gekko > Gekko japonicus. The sequence continues at coordinate 876,944 of NW_015174278.1, forward strand.
TCACTTCCAGGGAAAAATCAGGAAATGACATCACGCCCCCTACAAATGGCCAGAAACTCTTTGGTTTCACCACAGGATTTCCAACCATTCCTGTCACTTCCAGGTTTCCCCCAGAAATTATGTCACACTGTCTTTTGCTGTTGGGAGACCTGCAATCCTGTTTATATCTGCATGCCCATATATACACTATCCATCAGAAACCCAAGTTCAGTGCTTACACTGTCTGCTTCTATGTCATTTAAACACATTCCCTTATACAATCCATTACATTCTCAGGGCTTGGGTGTTCTGTACATTTTTAAAAAAATTAAAATCAAAATAAACCATATTCTGAATCTGTATAGATCTTAAGAGTTGCCAGCTTTTTTTTTCTTGGCCCTGTTCTTGTGCCTTTAACACCAGCCTGGCATGCAGCAGTTAAACTTTTTCCTGACATCAAGTGATGGTGAATGCTCAGCTTGCCATATTTCTGCCTCTCAGGCTAGTGGTAAAGGCACAGGAGCAGAGTTATTCAAGAACACAGGAAACTCTGAGGGATCTATTAACTCAGAAAACTGGTTCTAAGGACAAATAAACATTCAATGTCAATAGACTTTAAGCAAAACTGTGCGGCACTAGAATCTAAAGAATGAGAGTTTCTTTTTATAAGAGTAAAACCAGGGGTTTGCTCCAAATTCTACTGCCCTCACAAACCCATCTTCTCTGCCCATCCAACACTTCCCTGAGATGGGAGGTGGATTTTCTTTATATATTTTCAAAAAGAAAAAAAAGTTGTTCATCTTACATGAACAAAGGTGTACAAATTTTAAAATCACTTAACAATTCTTCATCTTATAGGTTCCTAATGGTAAAAAGTCCTAGGCACCAAAACATACACCAAACCTACCTCACAGGATTGTTGTGAGGATAAAATAGCAGAGAACTGTGTAAGCTGCTCTGGGTCCCCCGTTGGGGAGAAAGGTGGGATATAAATAAAGTAAATAAACAAATAAATAAACTTTGAGTTTCACTATAGGGTTCTAGAAGTTTCTATAGATAAAGAAGGAAATAAAAGATTTTACCCTTTGTTCCCTGGAAATCTCTCCTGGAAAGAGAGCAGCCCCACCTAGGATGGAGAGCCTGGAGACAGTTTCATTTCAATCACTTACCTAGCCGATACAGCCTGAATCCCTCAGGGGGTGCCTGGATATGAATCCGTCTGTCCGCTCCGCAGTGTTCAGCAATTGTGCTTCCAGAAAGCAGAACAGCTCTCTCGACAGGCCAGCAAACAAACTCTGGTCATTTATGGGGTTATTTATCACAACTGAGTCATTTTCTGCACCAGCTGGGGAATATGCTACAGGGATAAAACAGGCCAGCAAGAAACAGTTGTCCTATTATTCACAAAAGAAGCAAAGCCCAACTTGGGCCACAGAGGATGGCGTGGGAGAAAGGGGCTTCTTTTGGCTCAGAGTGTGTGTGTGTGTGTGTGCAAGTGAGGGGGGATAGGGCCATGGAAGCTACTACTTCAAAGTTAAAAGTGTGGGTCATGTGAGGATTGTCCTTATAAAGCATTAATTGATGAAGTTCCCCAAGGCTATTTATTCTCTGGGAGGAGGGGGGGGGTATAGCTTGCACCTGTCCACAAACTGCAGAGAAAAAGCCACAGGCGCTTTGTGAGGTCCCCTTATAAAGGTGAACCCTAGCCAAATGGAATGCCATCTTGGCCACTCAGATTTGGCATGAGACATTACCAAAGACATGTATACAACACGTAAGAAGCAAGATGATTTTGCTTAATTTGACACACTTGAAGGAGTCCATGTGGGGGCCTCAGGTATGGCTAGGGAAATGATGGAAGGAGCAGGGGCGGACCGTCTCTTTCACTTACTGGGTCCAGGGCTATCGCAACTTCCCAACCTAGCCCTAGGAAGGAAGGAAGGCGGTTAGAGTGGATTAAGTATCTTTCTGATGAAGAAGGACAAGAATTTGGGAGCATAAGGAAAAGGTTACTGAGCAAAGGAAAGTAGGAATTTTATAAACATATCAAAGGTGCTGAGACAGAATATGGCTGACAGATAACAAATAAAGAAGGTAGACACATAAAAGACCAAGATAAAAGAGAGAAGCAGCAGCTAGAAAAGGACAGGAGAAAGAAGCTCTCTCTACCCCACCAACTCAAAATTAATTTCAAGCAGGACTAATGGTTGCTACTTCCAGAGTTTGGATTCGTGTGAACTTGTCATTTGACACAGGAAAAAATAAAAACATATTGGGGGTCACTAATAAGCAATTCTCAGTACCTACTCCAAAAAGTCCCCAAGTTTCTTTAGGGAAAACTAGGGATGCCAGCCTCCAGGTAGGACCTGGGGATCCCCTGGAATTACAACTCATTTCCAGACTACAGAGACCAGTTCCCCTGGAGAAAATGGATGCTTGGGAGGCTGGACTCTGCATTGTACCCCACTGAGGTCCCTGTCCTCCCAGGCTCCAAATCTACAGGAATTTCCCAACCTGGAGCTGACAACCCTACCCCCACTCCTGCCACTGGTAGGGGGGATCTGGCAACCCTAGGGAAAACTATGGGTGGTGTCAAGCTGCCTCAAACTGGTTTCAAGCTTGTTTTCAACCTGTTTAAATATGTAGTTCATTGATTTAAGTAATGTAAGAAATGTGTTCCAAATAAACTACTCAAGGCAGGGAGCACAACAGAAATACCCATAAGACCAATTCCAAAAGCCCTTGCAATACAATGCCAGCACAAACCACTGAAAAACATTAATTGGGCTGGTTCCGGTTCTGGCCTCAGCGAGGGCAGACGTGTGGTGAGCTCCCTCTCCATGCAAGCCTTTCCGTATAACTTTTCAAAGGGATTTTCAACGCCAAAAAATCTCCCGGAGAGAGATTTCTAGCAAGGGGCTTTTTGCTGGCAGAGACGGGGGGGGGGCCTCCTCAGCTGCATCTCAGCTCTGTCCCAAGGCAGAAAGTATACAGAGCTTCAACGAGACGCAAGTCACGCCAAGCACAAGAGGGGTCCAGTTGAATCAAGAGGAGTCCAAGGAGGCAAGAAGATAAACTCAACAGGATAAGCAACTGAAGTTAAGTATAACTATGGAATTTAAAGGTTAAAAAAATTAAACTTACTGCAATTGAAGGCTTGGGAAGGCCAGAGTCACGGTACGGCAGTTTGAAGGTGTGGGACGAAACCGACTCAGATAGACAAGAAGGAGAAAAGGTGGGGTGAAAGCTTCTCCAAAGCGACCATAGAAAAGATATACAACGGTATATTGGGGAAGAATACTTGCCTGAGAAAAAGCAAAGGGGAAAGGATTGCAGCAGTGTGAAAGGTCTACACTTAGTGGTTTGTTTTTTTCTTCTTCTGTTTCTCTCTTTGGGTGCGCCGGGATTGCGGAGTGAAGTGCCGAAAGGATGCCATTAGTGGGAAAGGAGAACAAAGGCAAGGAGGCGGGACGCGTCGGCATGGGGACAGATGTGGAGCATGGAACATAGGAGCGCACAGGAGAGCGGCACGACAGACTGGCAGTGAAGGAACACTGGAAGAACAGAAAAGAAGGGCAGAAGGAAGAAACGAGACACTTGTAACAGAGTTGAACGAATAGAAGTAGAGAACAACGGAGAAGGTAGAAAGATAGAAATGGATACATAACAAACAACCAGAGGAACTAAGAGCAGACACTCAAAGGAAGAAAGAAAGATTTGCCATAGAAATCTTTATATTTATACTTCTGGTCTAAATAGCATATAGTATTACTATTACTGTTATCAGTCACTGTGATTGCAGAGAGGGTGTAAGGGGGTACCTGAGTGTAAAGGGTAAAAAATAAGGGGGGAAAGAAAAGAGAAGAAAAAATTTAAAAAAGAGAGAGACAACTACAAGTTTAAACAGCGCATCTAAGAAAAATAATAAGGTTAATCTTTATGGTGACATGGGTAGGCAATAAAATAAGAAGTAAGTTAAACTAGAAAAAAAGAGGTGTGCAAAGGAGTATATTAGTTAATTAACACCAAATAGAAATCTATTATTATAAATTTAAGAATCATTGGTTTAAATGGCGTCAGGTTCTAGGAAAGGTTCAGCGACATCCCCGGGTCTTGGGGGAGGAATGAGTCAATTAAAAGCAGGCACTACAAATGTTTCACAGCTAACCTTGAAGGATTTGTTTATATACTATAATAGTACTGTAAATGATATGTAAATGACAGTATTGTAAATGATATGGTTCCAGTGCCCCTTTTCTTTTTGTTGTCACAGGTATTTTGACATCGCTGCTGCTATTTTAAAATGTAACAATATATAACTACACAATGATGATAATAAAATTTACTATTAAAAAAAAAAAACTTAAGAAAAGTGGCATTACATTTAGATGGTTAATACCTGAAGAAATATTATTCCATTTTGAAGGGAAAAGGTTCAGATTAGACTCAACATTTAAAGTAGATAACTTTCTTGAAAATTATGGAGATGATTTGGGCTGGCAGTGGGGAGAAGATGAGGATGAGGAAAAAAGTAAGGAAGAAGAAGAAGGGGAAGAGACAGAAGAAGAAAGCGAGGTTCAAGGAAAAGAAAAAGAACAGGGTGCGGCTGGCAAAAAGTCAGGAAAGAAAAAAAGAGGACGTGGAACAATGGTGTCACAAATTTTAACAAGATTCCAGTACAGAGCCAGAGGAAAAGACAATAGAAATAAACATGAGTAAGGGGAAGAAAATACTTTCGATCAACAGTCCCCAGAAAAGAAAGAAAATATTCCATCAAATAGGCAAATTAAAAGCAGATATAGTATGTCTCCAAGAGACCCATATAAAAAAAGTGGATGTCAAATACTTGGTCAACAGAAAATTAGAAACAGCATTTATTGCTGCAGATATTAAAAAGAAGAGAGGAGTAATGACCTATGTTAAAGACCATATACATGCAGAGCTGTTTTATATATCGGAAGATGGAAGAATAGTAGCAACAATCATAAACAGAAATGGGAAATAGACATTATTAGTTAATATTTATGCACCAAACCAAAAACAGGAGAATTTTTATAAAGAATTACAGGAAGTACTTAAAATGAAAGAATTTGAAAGTATTTGTATAGTGGGAGACTTCAGTGGTGTTTTAGATCCAGAATTTGATAGAAAAAGCTTAAATAAGGGGCGGAGCCTGGCGTTCCAAAATGGTGGACGCATAGAAGATTAGCTCTCCCACCTCGCCCTTAAAAATCCAAAAACAACCTAGAAGACGAAATTGGTCCGCTGCCACTTAACTAATGGGGAAAAACGGAGCGTATCGGGCGTCCAAAAACGCGCCTAAAGCTCAGCAGCTCACAAAATTTCTGGCCAAAAATCTAACTCCGAGTTCGGCCGGTAGCACCCCGGAACGGGACCTCAAAATGGCCGACAATCAAGACCTGGAGAGCATTAACGAAGACGACTCTGTGTTCTCCAGGCGCGAATTTTTAACGACAATCAGACAACTGGAGACGTCGATCGGGACAACGATAGCTGAACAAGTTCGTTTGGCCGTTCAACCGCTTAGAGACGAGCTACAATCAATCACTACCACCTTAGCCGAAGTCTCACAAGCAGCTGAATCAGCCCTTGAAGCAGCCGTTACAGTTCAAGACGAAATTCAGAGCCTGCAAAAATCGGAGGACTGGGCTGCTACAAAAATCATGATGCTTGAAAATAAAATGCGGGAACCCAACCTTAAATTTCGTAACGTGCCTGAAAACACAGAAGGTGAGACTGAGCTAAGAATTTATATCGCTTCTTGGTTAGCTACTATTTTAAAGCTAGAAGACAACATAGCTCCTTTTATAGACAAAGCTTACAGAATTGGCCCACCGCTGAGAAAAAATGCCAAATACCCAAGAGATATTCTTGTAAGCATTCCGGACAGTCGCACGAGAGAACGCATTTTAAAACTCTCTAGAGATAATAAAGGTATCCCGTTAAACAAAGAGAAAATTTTAGTTTTATTAGATCTCTCCCAAGAAACGCTACAGCACAGACGGAATCTACGTCCTTTGACTCAGACGCTTCAGGAACACAGAATCCGGTATCGCTGGTCCTCACCTACCGAAATTCAAATCCTGCATCAAGGCCAACGTTTAACAGCGAATGACCTGGATTCCGGCTCTACACTTCTCAAGACCCTGGGGATCGATGTCGACTTCCCACAAACACCACCACAGCAGAAAGAAGACCCTTCTATCGAAGCGAACGGCCCAACGTCTCAATGGAAATGGTCCCGTGTTCGCCGTTGAAAAGATGGCTCCATTAAGCTAACTTTCATTCCTGCAGCTTTGAAAGTTGCTTCAACCATCTTCGCACCAGAAAGACTGCTCCCACCTTGATATGAACGGTCTTCGTGGCAAAATAGCCTGAAATCAGTCTGGGACCCAATATCAGCTAAACCCAGGCATTACCTACAGGAGATCATCATCCTATTCATTTCAATTTGAGAACGTGAGCAACAGCGAAAACTTCTAATTTTCTAGATTAAACTATACTGACTAATATGCTCTGTACATATATTTTTAGTTACAATTATACTGTTGGTGAGCATAACCTATCTTAGTTGATCCTTTTATAATTATAATATGTTCAGTCGCTGATGATAAAAGCTACCTAAGTTTTCCTAAACCTATTCTTTATATCAAAATTTTATTGTTGGTGAACACAACCCTCCTAAGTTTATCTTTTCAATATATATATATATATATT
>NW_015174278.1:883719-883854 GCF_001447785.1 Gekko japonicus
ATGCTATCTTTACCTCTCTTATATTTAAATATATCTAGATATCGACGGTGAAGTTAACCTGTTTACTTTATATGTAAACACAAATAACTTAAATTATAATTATTATTTTTATTATCTTTTTTTTCCGGCAAACTT
>NW_015174278.1:887000-906883 GCF_001447785.1 Gekko japonicus
TATGAAGACACTATCGCGAAAACCAAAACACAACTTGAAATCTGGCATAAACAGAGCCTTTCCTGGTTTGAACGTATTCAAGTACTCAAAACTTTTGTTTTTCCTAAACTGCTGTATCTCTTCCGTACACTCCCCCTGCCAATTCCTTCTATATATTTTGCAACGTGGCAATCGTATTGGATTAAGTTTATCTGGAGCTATCGCAAACCTAGAATTAACAAAAATACCTTGAATAGACCGACACGAATAGGAGGGCTAGCTCTTCCGGACATTAAATTATATTACGAATCTTCTCTGCTATCAACTCTTGTTCGGATTTTAAAATCTTCACCCCAACCTGAATGGATTAAAATAGAGGAACACTTTTTAAATAACGAACATTTTGACATTGTCCTTTGGAATAAAAATCTACACAATCTACCCGGAATTGCCCAACATCCATTTCTCCAATCACTATTTAACGTATGGAAACGTAACCGTAAACATCTAGTCTCGGAAGTGTCTCTAGCGTCAACATACTTTGGCCAAGACTGGTTCATCCCAGCCAAAGCCCCCACAGCCTTTTTAAGCTGGAAAAAAGCTAATTTGACTTCTCTTTATGACCTAACTCAAAAACAACAACTAATGGAAAAATCTAAACTGGATAAAAAAGCTAAATGTAGCCTACCTTGGTTAGAATTTATGCAATTATGCCATTTATTTTCCCAACCGCAGATCCAATTTTCTTGTAAAAAGCCACTCTCAGATTTCGAAAGGTTAATTGTTCAGCCGCGTTCCAGAGGTACAGGACTGATTTCTAAAATCTATAAAATATTAATTGACCCCCAACCTTGCCAATTGCCTTCTTATTCGGCAGCATGGGCAAAAGATCTTCAAATGAATCTAGATGAAGAGTTTTGGGACGCAGTATGGACTTCATACGCCTCAGGATCCAACTCAATTAATATAAGGCAACAAAACTTCAAAATTATATCACGTTGGTATTTGACTCCAGTAAAATTAAACAAAATGAACAAGTCACTTTCACCTATGTGCTGGAAAAACTGTGGGCACTTGGGTTCTTATTTCCATTGTTGGTGGGAATGTCCGTCAATAACTGCATTTTGGAAAGACATAATCCAAGAAATAGTCCAACTAACTGGAATAGAGATACCATGGTCACCGGCAGTTATCCTATTGAATAATTGGTCAGATGTCCAAATATCAAATTACAACAAAGAATTACTTACTCTGTTGATTTCTGCCGCTAAAACAACTATAGCTTTGTATTGGAACAAAGCTGCGAAACCTGAGCTGCGGCTGTGGTACTCCAATATTTGGAACCACTTCCTTATGGACAAAATATCAAGCTCATTAGCTTATGAAGTATCCTCCCAAAAATCGGATGCTTTTTATGGACGGTGGTATCCTATTTTAGGGAAACTGGAATTTATTTTGGAGAATGTCAGTAGTTCCCAACAATCGCAATATTACTCTTTTATCAGTCAGAGTTGGGCACTATAACATTACAACCTATGGATCTTTACTTGGCATACAATGATAACTACAATGTAGACTGACTCTCTTATTTCATCAGTTTTTTACCAGCTTGTTATTGTTGATTGTTAAATGTTACGTTCAGATTGTTATATTGTATTTTATTATTGAAAAATAATAAAAAACTTTATTAAAAAAAAGAAAAAAAAAGAAAGCAAAGTGGCTGTCTGATGAGGCTTTACAAATAGCAGAGGAAAGAAGGAAAGCAAAAGGCAAAGGTGAAAAGGAAAGATTTACCCATCTGAATGCAGATTTCCAGAGAACAGCAAGGAGAGATACAGAGACTTTTCTGAAAGAACAATGCAAAGTAATAGAGGAAAACAATAGAATGGGAAGGAGTAGAGGTCTCTTCAAGAAAATTGGAGAAATTAAGGAAACATTCTTTTTTATTTTTAGGAGGGGATTTTTTATTGCATTTTTTAATAGACTACAAACTACAATGAAAAATTGGGAAGGTTAACTACATCTAGGGAGAAAGGAAAGAAAACCACTACTAAAACCCCAAGTATAGGAGATAATAACAATAGCTTATATAAATGTTAATCTTAAATGGCTAGTATTACTTTGAACATAGTTGGTTATGCTAATTTTTTTCTTTTTATCCGATGTTTTAACCGTTTAAGAGAACCCCCAGAGTATCCCATAATAAAACTAAAGTTTTAAGGCACAATTCAGAGTCCTTCAGCCTTCATTTTGTCTTATCTTTTCTAATCCTCAATTTATATGTATGCTTGGGGGCAGCTGCCCCCTTATCGGAAAGAGAGTCCTCGTCGGAAGACACCGAGTCCAATTCGCCACTGGATTTGCTGTCATCTTCTTCCTTCTCGACCTCGGCTGTCTCTCCCAGGAACTCATGTGCTTTGGAGACAGAGTCAATCTTTTTTGTGTGTGTGTGTAGTTTGAAAATGATGACTTCTGGAATTAACCATCTGTAGACAATGCTGTTTGTAGACAAAGGATTAAGTCTGGTGTAAGAGCCAGTTTGGTGTAGTGGTTAAGTGTGCGGACTCTAATCTGGGAGAACCGGGTTTGAGTCCCCACTCCTCCACTTGCAGCTGCTGATGTGACCTTGGGTCAGTCACAAGCTCTGGCACAGCTGTCCTTGAAAAAGAGCAGTTTGTGTCAGAGTTCTCTCAGCCCCACCCACCTCACAGGGTGTCTGTTGTGGGGAGGGGAAGGGAAAAGAGTTTGTAAGCCGCTCTGAGACTCCAAGTGAAAAGCGGGGTATAAATCCAATCTCTTCTTCCTCTTCTTTATATTTCTTTCTCTTTTGTCTTATTTCAAATGGAATGTCTTTTAGAATCCTGATGGTATTGTCCCCGATTTTCAGGGGTGTTCCTGTAGTTGCTTTCAAGATAGAATCCCTCACATGTCGCTTTGAGAATCTGGCCACTATTTCCTCAGGCAGATTATTCTTTTTGATGTACACGGAATAGGACCTAGACCACATCCATTTCGCTTGCAAGATACTTCGCTTTCAAATCTGTAACTGGGGCTAATGCTTTACTCGGGAATTGCTTTAGATTCTCACCTTTTAATTCTGGGTCCCCTTGAAAACGTAGGACCAAATTTGTTTTCTCCATTTGCAGCTGTAAAAGTTGTGATTCTTCCGAAGCTTGTTTCTTTTGCAGCTTTTGCACCTTTTTCTTGACTTTTCTAGTGTTGGCGTCCATTTCCTTCACCTTCTCAGCCATTTGCTCTGTTATTTTTAAAGTCTCAGTCAGTTGGAGCTGCTGAGTTGAAAGATTCTAGTTTAGAGTTGTCAGCTATTGTTTGATGTTAGTCATCTGGTCCAGCAGAGGGCTCAAGGAATCTGCCAACATTTTGGAGAACTCAGTGACCTCTTCTGGTCGAGGGCTCAAGATCCCGGCTGTTTTCACTTTTGCTGGTTTGTCTTTCTCTGCCCTCTTCCCCGCCATCTTTATGGATTGTTTACTTTTATGAAAACTTGCTAAAGTCTCTGAAATACACCCATACGCTTAGCCACGCTCTGGTAAATCTCTCAAAACAGATTTCAGCGCTTTTTCTTCCACTCCCCCCTTAGTATTTCAATGTTCATGTGCATGGGAGGGGCCCCTCCCCCGCTCACTTTTTTCGCCATTCCCAGGGGGTAGCTTTCTTTTTAAATTCTCGTATTCGCTTTAACCCAACTCAGTGTTCATTGTTGGTCATACGACCTTGCTTGGCACACGTTCAAAATGCTCGATCTCCGACACTTATCCCAGTCAGCGGCTCTAGATCCATAAGGACACTCAGCAGCAGGACCATCAGGGTGGAGGAGCGAAGGAGCACCTCAATTCCCCAGCATCGTGCTGGTGAAGAGGTCACTCCCTCTTCGCACCAAGAACATAAAAGCAAAAAATACTCTTCCAACATATTATAAAGTCCATTATTCTGTCAGGCTAACAACATTTAAGCCATTTTAATTAAAGGCAGCTCTTTGCATGAGGTTCAGATTTTGGTATCTCATACCATTATAGTTATCTTAATCACTTTGCAATAATATTAAAGCCCTTGTTATACCTTTATTCCACTAACTCAATCTTTGTTGCTAATTTAAGTTCAATTCATTCTAGGAACACATATAAAACCTAAAACCCTCAAAAAAATAAAATAAAGATACTCTACCAACATATTATGTAATTACAAACTGTCCATTATTCTGTCCTTTCTTCTTTTTCTTTTTTTAGCCTTTTCTACCCAAAACCAGTAATCTACCACAAAAAATACAGGGTACAACTTAAGTCTTTCTTCTCCCCCCCTCTTTCTAACGCTTTTCTTTTCTTTTCAGTTTCTTTCAGATGTCTCAGATTGTATACTCATGAGGCTGCTTTTCCAATTCCATTCTTCCATTTTTCCAAAAATCCAATCTTCAATCTTTTTTCCATTTTGAATCTTTTTACCACGTTCTTCCCTCCTCTTTTTCTTTTCCCCCCACTTTCTCTTATTTACACATACTCCCTTTGCAGTTTCCTTTTCTGTTGCACCGATTATTAGTTCTTTTGAGCCATGTCCAATCTCACTGCTTATATCTTGGTCTTTTCCCACTAAAATCAGGCAGTCTTTAGGTACTTTCTCCTCTCTTCCTTGTAAATAGTCTCGTTCCCCCATACACCTTTGAATCTCTTCAATTTGAACATCCTTATTACTTTTATCTTGGTTTACATTTAAATAGTTTTCCACAAAGTTATTGCAGGCAGATTTAACTGCTTGGGTAATTTCCCTCACCAAAACGTTCTGGAATTGTTCCCAGGTGAGGGTTTCCACTGATGCATCTGGATCCCATTCTTCCTCCTCCACCCCCCACTCCATGATGCCACAGATTTTTAAACAAAGTTTCCAAAATCACTTTATGTAGCCATTTTAATTTATTGTTTTGGTACTTTCCATCCGGTTCCATTCATATCAAACAATTGCAGCTCAAATAGGGCGAAAATGAAACTTTTCTTACCCCCCTCCACTTTACAATACATTCCGTCCCCAGTCTGTCTCGCAGCCGCTTTTTTCATGTTTGGGAACATCTTCTGGGGGCATTTAAATCCCGAATGCTTCAATCTCCTCTTGTTTCTACGCGCTTGACTCTCTTCGTGTGATGTGTAGCTGATTTCCTCTTATGTAGTTTAAAAACACCGGCTGGTCGCCGCTACTGAAAACATGGCAGCCATGTTTTCTCCACAGCTCCGCTCCTGCTTCAGGGCGAGTCAGCATCGCCCCCGAGATTCGCCGTCTCTGGGGGTGGCTGAAAAAGCCCCCTGCTGCTCTCCTCCCTACAGGAGGTTGAGCTGAGAGTCCCCCCGCAATTGCGGGAAGCCCCCAAGGAGTGAAGAGGGAGCAAACAGCCCGGGAAATTCCCTGGGCGTGTCCGCTTGCGGCGCCAACACCAGAAGTCGTCCGGAATTCCTGAGTTTCAACACTATGACCAAGAAGGCAGTTTCTCAGGATGCTACTAGGGCTGTGCATTTGGATCTACCCAAGTCAAAAATATACACGAAAAATACCGTATGGTTATTTTCTGGGTATATTTCGACTTCCCAATATATTTGGTTTTTCTTGGGAAAACTGGCAAAAAATCCAGATACATTCAGGAATTTTGGGTAGATCTGAAAAAAGCATAGAGGTGGGAACATATTGCTCCCACCTCTCAGCTGTTTGTTGGACAGGCTTATGCAGGCCCTACAAACTTTAAAGGGACTGCAGAAGTCAGCCCGAGGATCAGCTGGGCCTCAGCTGTGACTGACTTCTCTTACAGCCTGGTTTAAACTGGGCTGCAAGAGAAGCCAGCCCAAGGTCAGCTTGGCTGGTGGAGTGTTGAGTGCTCTCTGTAGGTGCAGCTCTGCACTGCCTTCTCCTGCAACCCAGTTTAAACTGGATGCAGGAGAGGACAGCCCAGCCAGGACTGGCTGTGTCTGGGGGTGGGTGGGTTGTTTCTCGCTGGTCCAGCTCTGCTTTGCCTTCTCCTGTAGCTCAGTTTAAACCAGGCTGCAGGAGAAGCCAAGCCAGCCCCAGGATCAGGCTGGTATTTTTTTACCGCCATTTTCCAGTTCTGGTGTATTGGACCCAAAAATATTTGGAGTTTCTGAAAAATTCCAGATCTGAATACCATACCCGTATTTGGATCTGGGACTTTTCAGGAATCACATTTTTTTTGGGGGGGGGGGGTCCCAATAGACCCGAACCAAAAAATACCAGTAAACACACCATTACCCAGCCATTTCTCAGAAAGGCATTTACTATCTCCTGGACCCTGTCCACCAGCTCACCCTAGCAAATTTAAGCAGTCAGGAGGGGCAAGGGTAATACAAGCAGGTAGGTAGGTCTCAGAATTCTAAGAATCCTATCTATATCTTCAAGCTGTACAAATTGAAATGTATTCCAAACAACTGAACAAATCATCACTCTGGGACTATATGACCCTGTCACTCCTTATGTAGAGTCCAAGCTGGAATGAGTGTGAGAGATTTTATCTAAGTGTTTAGCAAAAAAATCTCAGCAGTCTTCAGAGCAGTCTACCTCCTCCTTTAAACTGGAACCCAGTAGGCCCCTGACCACACAAAAGAGTTCTGCAGATCTGTGCTATGCAGATGCAATGATGGGAGGAAAATATTGTTTCTTTGTCACCATCTTGGCCACAGTGTAGTCTTTAAAAAGAGCTCTAGCCTGTGCCAAGTTGGATTGAGCTCCCGTAGGACATCAGGGCCCTGCGGGACCTTCTACAGCTCCGCAGGGCCTGTAAAATGGAGCTCTTCCACCAGGCCTTCGACTAGGAGCCGACACTGGAACCATTGGAAACTGAACATGTTACGACCCTACGTTACAACGCTGGTGCATGGCCTTCTTGCTTCGGACCATATATACTAACAACCGCCATCTGTATCTGTCAACATATATGTAAATTGTTGGTTTTGTCAATTTTGTCAATTTTAATGTATTTATTGTTTTATCAATCTTATCGTGTACGCCACCTTGAGCCAGTTTGCCCCGGCTAGGCGGGATACAAATCTAAAGTAATAAATAAATAAATAAATTTGTCCTGAGTCTTTCTCCATTGTCACTCTAGCCACTGTCTCTTCATTGTCTGCAGTTGCTCAGTAAACCAGTTGGACCTTAGAGAGGACACCTAAGAAAGATCATTTCAGTTGCCTGGGTCATTTTCTCATTCATGAGGTCAACCACGGCATTGACAGGAGATCAACAGTAAAATCTCCTAGGTAAAGGTAAAGGTTTCCTTTGCTTGAAAACCAGTCGATTCCGACTCTAGGGTTGCGGTGCTCATCTCCGTTTCCAAGCCGAAGAGCCAGCACTATTCGAAGATGTTTCTGTGGTCATGTGGCAGGCATGACTAGACACCGAGGCACATGGAACGCTGTTACCTTCCCACCGAATCGGTACCTATTTATCTACTTGCAATTTCTTGCTTTCAACTGCTAGGTTTGAACTGCTAATGCTATCTAAAACCAGTCCAATCCATCAGGTACTGGGACAGATCATCTTAATTGATCTGCCCCTCTTGCAGAGTCTTAGTATCCCTGCAGGTCTAAACCAATGGTTCCCAAACCCTTATGGGTCACTGCCCCCTTGGTTTCATAAATGCATACCCTATAAAAAGCATTATTGAGAATGGCAGTTTGCATGACCCACTAAGGGAGATAGTAGCAATAAAATTCAAAAAAGTAACAATCCAGTTAAAACTTTTTAGTTTAATTTAGTCAACAAAATCGATGAACTTGATCAAGTGATCTGATTTCAGAGTCTGATTGTCATTTAGCAAGAATCTTCAATACAATATTTAGTTCACTGTTCAGTAAATTCTTAATGTGATGGATGGGCTTGATGAAGTGATAGCAGTTTCCCAGTGCCTGATTTAAAGCAAGAGTCTAGAAGCAAGAGTCTTATATCACCATGTTTAATAATCTGGAGTTGATTTCTTTGTTTGGAGAGACGTTGTATGACCAAACTAGAACCATGTTTTACTACACATGATGCTGGGTATGGCAACAAGGATTTTGTTAACCACTGTCCATAGTGCAGGCTAGCTATCACAAATTTCCTTCTGTAAACAGAACTCTTGATACAATTTCTTAAACTCTGGCTTCAGCTCAGTGTCAGTTTGTAGCTCAATTACCCCAACCTCCTCATTATCTGAAAATTAATCACCCTGTCCGCGTTTTCTGGAATCTGAGAGCTGGCGACTCCCGGGACGTGCGCCAGGATGAATACTATATCAGAAAATAGTTGTTTGGAGTTCTCTCAGTGATGGGCTTGCCGGAGTTCTCTCTCTCACTCCGCATTAGGACCCATGGTCGGGTGATTCTGGAGCCTGAGTTTTATTCACTCACCTCCATCATCATCAATCCTTTCCATCCTTCTTCATCGAGAACACCTGATTTCTTTTTATTTCTGATACATTGTAATCATCCTCCCGTGCTCCCAACACCCATTCCTTAAAGTAAGTACAATATTCCCTTATTGCTTGTGCCCCAGCTTCAATACCGGTAAGATTGCCACCCGGCCTCTCTGCGATCAAGCTTTTGACTTGCTCCCCCCCCGTGAGCCTCCCCCTCTTCTTCCCCCTTTTGGAGAAGTGCTTCCTCGCTTAGGATATTCAGACAGAGTCCCTGCTCCCCCCGGGAAGGGTCGTTGGCTTTCTCCCCTCGCGACCCTGGGGCTGAGTGGGATGGCTCCTGAGTAGTCGGAAGGTCTTTGGCATCGCCCTCCCGACACACCCAATATGGAGTTTTCATTGAAAGAAAATCCCTAGCTTGCTTAGACATGACTTCATGCAGCGGTCACAAGAAACTTGCAGATCATCATTTTGTATCCCATCTTTCCCTTCTAGCTCAGATGGCTCAGAAACTCTTATAGCTCACAACAGCTTATATTGCATTTGACTAGAGTTAACTCTGAAATAAATGTAGAGATGATAGATTTGGCCTTAATAAGATTGACCTAATTTCCTTGCAATTGCACATTTATTTCATTGAACTTTGCAAATACTTCTGATAAATAAGCAATGTCATGCCTGATCTCTTTGAATTCATCACTGAGCAAAGCATTCTTGTCTTCAAAAAACTCCACAACAGTGTCAAAAGGTCATAAAAGTGTTTCACACAGTCACGTTTTGATAGCCAACATACTTCAGAATGAAACACCAAATAGTCAAAATCTTCATTATTCTTAACACAGAGCTCCTGGAATAATTGATCCTTGAGAGTGTGGGTTGTAATTTATTCACTGCAGTAATGACAGAGTTTAATGACTTGTGGAGGCAATCACTGAGGGGTTTTTTGTGACCAGATGTTGGCCATGAATGACAGTGAATGGTAAAGAAATTTGGCACTGCTTTTTTCAAGTAAGCCACACACCCACATTAGTGACTAGTTATTGTTAGTGTTCCATCTGTGTTAGTAAGTGGAGTTTTCTTGTCTCTAAGAAGTGCTCAACAGAAAGGAATATAGACTCCTTTTTAGAATCTGTTCTTAGTTGCCTTGCAAATAACAGCTCTTGAGCCAAACTTTTGTCTTTTATAACAAAAGAAGCAAAATGTTTATACCACAAGAAGCAAAATTCATTTTCCTTACCTGGCGAAGTTGACTCACCCAGTTGTAATGCAAATTCTGTTTTCCTTAGTATGCTGCACATTGTATCTTCCACATTTTCAGCCATTTCATCTGTGCATTTTGCACCGAATTGTTGCTGAGAGGATTCATCTTTATTATATCATGTGGTGATTTATGCAAAACCCTCAGGACCCGCACTCACTGAGTTATTCACCAATTGTACACATTTGTCTGTGTATTGTATAGTGATGATAAACAATGCTGTTAGAAGAGATGAAATTATAGCTTTGGTACCTTTGTAGGATTAAAAATGTATCTGAGAATTTTACCAAAAATCAAGGACAAGAGAAATGTTATAATTGCAATTAGATAGCGTGTATGGAACTTTTATAATGTAATATGCAGTTGTGAAAATGTTGTTAAAGGGATACAGGACATCCATGCATTATGGACATTTAAAAATGAAGGTATTTTACCAAAGTTTAATACTGTTACTTTGGGGAAAGTAAAAGGTCCTGGAAGACTGAAAAAAATTAAGGAAAATAATGGCTTTAAAGAAATGGGTTTAATTTATTGCTTCCTTTTAATGCTTTTTTTAGTTTTTCTTTCATTTTATCCCTGCAGTTCTGAATAAAGACAATGTATTATTTTCTTTATAAAGGTTTGTCTAATTTTTTTTGCTAAAAATATATCCACATTCTCCCTCCCAATATTTTTATTTATTTACCATGATCTTTCTTATTATTACTTGGATTTTTATTATTTATACCCTAAATTTCCCCTCAGTTATCCCTATCTTTTCCCTAAATAAGTGGGGATTTTTCCTAAAAAAAAAACTTACTGAGAAATTCGAAGTCCTTATATAACCTCGAAATATTAATATTGGGTGGGCTGCGACAAAAATGTGCATAGCTAGAAACTATACTTCATAATCATCCAGTTCAAGCAACTGAGAATATAGGAAAATAAATACCACACACAATACTATTATGTTAACAACTTACCAGTAAAAACTGAAAATATGACAGAGACAAAAAGACATGCAGTGATGGCAGTTCTTCAAAACTATCTCACACTATTAATACTAGATATTCACTCTCAAAATAGCCCAGTAGGAGATCAATATGGTCTCCATCATCACCCTGGCTGAAGGAAGAACCGGAAAGAACATCTGCTTACAAATGTCTGCTGTTGCTTCCCCTAATCTGGCCTGTTTTTTCTCCCCCCACTATATCTCCCTGCATCCCATACCCGATCATGGGACCATGCCCCCACCGCATTCTGTTCCCAGACACATCACCAGACAGCAGATGACACAAGGACAAATAACCAAACTTAAACACAAGAGTCCAGATGATAGCTCTCACTGCTCAGGATTATGGTTATTGGGGGAAAAAACAACAGAAAGTTTTAGAACTATGCTTTCTACAGTACTACTATTCTGTCAAATTCCATAGACTATCTCAGCTAATTTTTGTACTGCCTGACCTAAATGCTATGGCATATGATCACATAGGCTGAAATCCAAACTAGTGTGAGAAAATGTTCAGTTTGTGCATAAGGATATTTAAACTTTCCTCTAAGATCCAAACTACACATTACGTTTTACATGTTTGCCACAGGGACTTGCAGCCATATGACAGCTGTGAATTCCCTGCGGCAATTCAGTTTAGAAGTGCTGCAGGGGGTTGTTTCTAACTGGGACCAAGGCATGGGTGTGATGGGCTTTTGCCTTCACTGTGCATGCCATTTTCCTGGCACAAAATGAACCTGAGGTTTTTTATGTTATGTTGCTGGGTGGTACCCCTCCTGTCCCCTCACTGCAGTCCTGATTATACCTAACCCTAACGCTGGCATACTTCTAAATTGAATTCTCATAGGGAACTCACAACTGCCATCCTGTGCAAGTGCCCACTGGGACCACATGTTAAATGTAACATGTAGTCTGGCCTTCACTGTTAGTCACCTGCACTCCACAAAAAAGCCTCTTCTAAGATCCCTCTTTACAAGTTACAGTGAACACACATAAAAGGACAGAAAGAACAGAGATCTCCTTGATGACACTTCAGAATAAAACAGAATAGATTCACGCATATGGCATAGCAGCCTGTTACACTGTTAGATGTTGGATGTCTCTAATGTCACTCATTACTTGTTTGTTCTGCGTAAGGATTTTGAGAGAGAATAACAGGGTTCGAGCTTGGAGTGTTGTTCCCCATAGTCAGAAGGCCTTGAGCCAGAGTCTGGAATGCAGCAACTGGTAGGTTTTCATTTATTGGCCTGATACAAACATTTATGCCTCACCTGTCTAGAATTGCTGGCAACAAGGTATGATGTTGAAAGTCTCTATTCCTTTTATTTGGGGGGGGGGAGATACTCAGCCTCCAAAATGCTACTTCTAGGTCAAGCAGTAGGAAATAGGAATGCACAATTAGAACACTATAGCTGGTATAACTTTCTGTTATCCACTCATGTTCCACTCAACTTAAAACCTCTCAAAATCCTCTTCAGGTTTTTCTCAGTGTTAAGTAGAGAAATCCACACTGAAGACCCATAGGAAGATGTCATCTCTTTCAATTCTCAGCTGGCCTCTGGCCTTTCATGTCTTTACAGGTGATAATCAGTTTATGCTAACCTTTCTGACATACCATAGGAGGTGCAGAAGTCCTACTCCATCTAACCTCTGTAACCACTCTTGACTTCTGAACTGTAATTTCCTCCGGAGGAACTGTATTCTGGAGACCAGCTGTAATTCTGGGGGAACTCCAAATCCCATCATGAGGTTGGTAACCTTGCCTACCACACAGCATTGTCCCTGACTGTCACAGTCTGTTTTCCTATAGGGGCATAATTATGCAGGGGTGGAGGCAGGGTCTGTGCGTCTCTCTATCTCTGCTGTTTGCAGCATCTCGATTTCTCCATTTCTACTGGTGTGTCAATGGAGGCTGCAAGTTAAGTTAAACATGGGCTGGAAGAAATACACTGGAATGAATAAACTTAGTGCAGGGTTTAGCATTCCTTGCCATTTAAAAACAGGCCCCACCTCATGCCTGCATCAGGATCTTAATGGTGGGAATATATGTGGGGGAAAACCTCAGCACCAGCACCTCAGCACCAAATAGGGTTGCCAAGTCCGTTAGAGACGCTAGTAGAGGTGGGGGGATGTTCTGGGAGCAGGAAGTATAGCTCCTGACATACCGGTGTCACTGGAAGTGATGTCATACACAGTGTCAGCGTCAACCTGGAAGCGATGTAGGCAGGTGACACACTGGTTTTTGGGCAAAACTCTATAGTAAAATCACCCTGAAACCATAAAGTTTTGCCCAGAAACCAGACCGTCACCCCTGGTGTGTCCATGCCACTTCTGGGTGACATAGGCACGTTGCGCGACATTGCTGTTTGGGAGGAATTTCTTCCTGCCATCCCACTGGCTGGCAGCAGGCAGAAATCTAAGAAACCAGGCAATCCCCTGACCCCAACTGGGGAATGGCAACCCTAGCACCAAAGTTGTGTGTGTGCATTCTGCAAGGGAGAATTGTAATGGTCTGTGTGCTTGCTTTCTGTTTGCAGTTTGGTAGGGAGGATCTTTTAGATGAAGACTACAATCCCTGAACCTTTTTCTAAACTTGATAGGAGAAAAAGGTTAGAGGCAGAAATGTGGTGTGTGTTTCATTACTTCTAGAACAGTGAAGCTTTCTCATATGTGCTTGGAACTTGGGAGGGAGAATTCCTTGGGTCTGAGACATACAATCCCTGGGAATTTCGACTCTTCTGAATAGTGGTGTTAACAGAAAAGTGATAGATAGGAAAGTTTCCTGTTGAAACCAATAGAAATGACTATCAGTGTATTTACATAATCAGAATGTCTGCCATCATGATGTTAAAGAGGTCCAATTCAATTATTAAAAAATAGCCCAAGTATGTACCTGAAGTAACATTTCTGCACATACCCCATAGACAATGTGATAAAGTAATAACGAGCACCTAAACTGAGCTACTAATTATGTTGTTTCACCACTGACATAATAGCTTGTTTTGCAATGTTCGTGCAGAGTAATCCTGGGCATTTCATCCAAGTTCTGTAAAACAGTGATTAAGCAAGTTGGCTTTTCCTCCTTGTCTTGACACTAATTTTTTAGCCATCTGAAATTGTAGTAAAATATTCCATAATTAAAAAGATTTCTTGCACAGTTCACTTTTACTGCCATGGCAATACCATAAAGCTTTACAAAAAAACCCCAGTCCCTTACAATTGCATTAAGTACTTCTAAAAATATTGTTGAGATAGCACAGAATTTTTTAAAGAAAACTGTTCTTCTGAAATATATCTTTTTTGTGTCTGAATACTAGTTTGGTTAGTGATTGTTTGAATTAGGCATTTAAACATACATATAAGTTGAGACGCCATACAAGTATACTACTCTTAATTTATATGGCTGGCTGCTGAAAATACTGTAAACTGAACTACAGTAAACTGGTCAGTGTTTTGCCATCTATAGTATGAACAGTGCAGGATGTCAATGAGTAATTTAAAGTGTGGAATATAGAAAATTATGCCAAAATGGCATGGAATTGAGCTAGCCTGAATTCTGTTGTACAGATGTTGGGGACTGATAATTTTGGGCACCTTTTCCCATCTACATCTCATTTGGTTACTATGTGAGATTGCTTATGTGCTGAAAGATTGTTTCTCTTCCCATTGCTCTTTCCATATTTATGTTGTTGATGTGGCTGTATAGGTAGTGATTTAACAAAATATCCTGTCTTCTAGGTGTGGGAAAGAGCTGATTGTATTGTAATACCAGATCATTGCTTAATTCATACACAACATAGCTTAACACATGGAAAGTATTATTAATCTACTTACCATGTGGCTGGTCTGATAATAACATTGTATTACATTCCCAGGTAAAGCAATTTAAGCAGTTCCTTTGCCATGTGTGGGCCTCGGAAATTAACTTGTCATATGATTAGTAATAGACTAACTTCATTGTTATGCTCAGATTAGTAGTTTAGCAGAATTCTTAGAGTAGTGGCTACATATACTCTGCTTCACATGTAGAATTACACACACGGGTGGTGCAGCAGATCACAGTTCTTAATTAGTTTAAGCTGAATTAATTCATTTCATTCTAATTTAGCTGTGTTTGCCTGTGAATATATTCAGTTCAGTTGGGGAAATGTTAAGACTTGGGTCAAGCAGAAGATTGTTTAAAGCCAAATTGCCAGACAGAACTGAGCAAGTATATCTGTTTGAAAAAAGGCTTTAAGAGAATCAATATGCAAAAATCTTGCTCCTATAGCAAGTGAGGTCTGCCTGGATCAAATTGTTCCTTGGTATAAGATCTGCGTATTGTGGTACATTTAAAGCAGCTAGTTTGCTGTTTTTGTGTGGGCCTTCAAGGTTATGAAGGATTATGAGTTGAACTTTGTGGCTTCACCGCTTAGTAGTTTTAATCAGATTACTAGGCGGAGTGGTAGAGGGTCATACATAAGGAGCAAACCTGAATATGACTGTAATAAGTTCCTTTCTACAGCAGTCATGTTACAGGGATTGGTCAAATTGCCACCATAAACTTTTTTTAAAAAATATTTTTTTTATTTTAACACAACAAAGTTACAAATAAACTTATTTTTTGACAATATAGTCACTCAGCATAGTAATAACGGAGACTATAACAAACATGAAATAGAGCTACATATGGTGAAAAACATCGAAGTACTTCTTAGGAACTACAAAGTTAGTAAATTCAGAATTAAACATATGTTCTAGGAAAGGTAACCATTTCAAATGAAAATTAGGTTTTTGACCTGTGGAATTGGAATTAACTACTACTTCTGATATTTTATCCATAGCATAATATTCCCAATTTTTTAATCACCATGAGGACAATAACAATCTATTTGAGGATTTCCAACTGTTGGCTATAACAATCATAATCTTTTAATCACAGGGGGTTTTTTTGACTGACACATTAGCAAGAGGCCACAGATAAATGACGTATAAATTTGTCACATGCATACCATGGTAGTACTTGGTATACAATAGTCTGTATCTATCCATACTTAGTTGTCTGACCATAAGTTAAATAGAAACCGTCTTGCCTTTTTTCCATGCTGCACAAAACATATGCATACTTATTTTCAAAACAGAGTTAAGCCCTTCTGTGTGCACAGAATGCCTTGCACACGCATTTAGATTTGACTGCCAGGAGAAAGAAAAACTTGTGTAGTTGACAACCCTTTGCTGGGTGAGAGCTGTATATAAGAACTCTTAAACTCCTCTCGAGTTGCCCAGAAAAGGCACTGGATTACAGATTCAGTAAAGCCTCTGTCTCTTCTAGAAACATACATTTAAAGTAGCAGTAGACAGTGGTAACTGACAACTAAGACTAAAAATGTTGACAATTTCTTGATTTGCCTGGTTAGCTTATGTATAGAAGTCATTAACTATTTATAAAATGCATTATGAATTGGCTTCCTTCAAACTGTAGCAATATGTGTGACATTTTCCAGCACAAACTATCATACTTGCATTTGGCTGCTGTACAAATTTATATCCATTACAAAATGATGAAGTTAAGATCATAAAGTATCTTTATAACTGTTACACTAAATTACCTTTCCTTGCTTTCACTAATGATGATCAGCTTCATTTAGAGAGCTAGTAAGATTATTGTGTGGTTATTATTTTAAAGACAAAGGAGAGTGCTGTATTGATATTTTTGATAAATTCTAAGAGAACAAATGGGCACTTTAGTTCAAAAGCTTAGTCTTTTATGTGATCAATTCATTTTGGGATGAAATTGTGATCAAAAGTACTATCAAATTATTTATTGATGACTATGGTAGAGTTGGCCTTAATTGTAGTCAAAGGGGCTAGTTAGTCTGTTGAGCTTCTTTTTTAAGAGTTGAGTGAGATCATGGTAATAAAGGACCATGGGAATGAATGTTAGCTGTGCTTTTGATGATGTACAAAATTTATATTATACTGAACTAAATCTATAGCAAAAGATAAATAAAAAATATAAATCAGTCACAATGAAGTGTGTAATACTCTTTGCAAAGAGAAAAGATTATTGTTCAGATGGGTGCTTCATTGTAGACCTAGCTTTAGGTTCTAGGGATAAGTTTCACTGGATTCTGTTACTTCATGGAACCAGAAAAGGTATTTCAGATCTAGGGATCTACTAGGATTGTCAGCTACAGGTTGGGAAATTCCTGGAGATTTGGTGGTGGGGTTTGGGGAGGGGAAGGGTCTCCTTGGGTATAATGCCATAGAATGCCTTCCAAAGCAGCCATTTCCTCCAGGGGAACTGAACTCTGTTGTGTGGAGATCAGTTCTAATTCCAGGAGATCCCAGGGCACCACCTGGAGGTTGGCAACCCTAGAATCCATAGATTTGGACTCTGGTAACCACAACTCATTTTTTGTTACTGCTGTGTCTTCTAATATACACAGAGAGCTTGAGGGAAAGGTGGTAACTCTCTTTTCACTTTGTGCAAGACTTGAAAGGAACAAGCAGAATGAGTCTTGTATGCTTCTACCTTTTCCATAATCCAGAGCAGTCAGTGCAGTCCTTCCCTGCAGACTCAGAGTAGGGCAAGTCTTTCATCAAGAAATTGTCAACATCCTGTTTGGTCTTTCATGTTTATGGCAGTAAAAGACACCTTCCCTTTATCTTCTGATAATTTAGGAGGATTAGAGATTTTTGTCCTGGGCATCTGGAGATGGATTACTGCCACTGGCAACTGGGTTTGTGAACCAGTCAAACTACTAAGCTTGTACAAGTGTACATAATTTACCCATTCACAGGCCTGGAAAAAAATAGTTTTGTAGGGACAAGAGTTGCAATTCTTATTTCTTCTAACCAGCCAGCTGACATTGCTTTAAAGTCTGGCTACTTATTTCAGTCTTCGCATCAAAAGTAACCACACAAATATCAGGCTTTCACTGTTAAGATGTCTGAACATTCTTCAGAAGTATAATGAAAAGTCTGGTAGAGCTTGTAGTGGAACAAGAACCACTGTACAAGTTTGGTCATCTCCCCCCCCCCCCTTTTTCCCTTTCAGATTTTGTGGATAAATAGCCACAAGTGGAGAGGTAAGTAGATAAGTGGCTCCTGCTGTCCTGTCTGTTTGTCTTTAATCTTTGCCAGCTTCTTCTGACAGATTCTAGTTGAGCTTCAGAATCCCTATTAGGCAGAGCCTGGCTAACACAGCAGCACCAAAGGCCCTCCCCAGAGGTATGGATGCTTGAGCTGCAGGACTGAAGCAGGCCTGTCTGGATGACTGAGTAGTGCTGGTGCGTACTTCAGAGAGTGCACATACAGCTAGAACATCAAACATATATGGCTTAAACAGTTGTGTAGCAGTGGGCAATGCATTTTATTCTGGTCACAATGGTTGCCCATATTTTAGAGTACAGACTCCATGAGCAGGAGGAACTATTTGACCATGCATGGTAAACTCCTAGACTGTGATTATAGTGACAAATAGAACAAAAAGATTGAATCATGTGTTGACATACGTTTGTAACTTCCTTCCTTGTCTGATGTATATCAAACACAAAATAGGATATCGTAATTGAGCAATCTATGCCAATTTGTTGGCTTTTTGGTGAAAAAAGCGAAAAACAAAACCCATCTCCATATGAAATTCTTGCATACTGCAGAGTGTTTTAGTCCCCCATAGTGATGAAATGAATAATTTAAACAGGCAGCTCTGATACTAGAGCCTCTTTAAAGGTTCCCATTTCCTTTAATGCTGTACAGACTACTTTTACTTGGTTAATGTGAAACTGCTGTGTCTGAGATATCCAAATAGTGGGGAAAAAAGACTGGATACACGGTGTCCATTATACAAGTTCTCTGTGCTTTGTATCACTGTAGCTGCACATTATCTATTGAGTAGCTGTATCACTTTAATAGCCATGGATGGCACAAACAATCACTGGGACTTTAAAAATAAGTCGAAAGGAGCTGGAAGCTTCTTGGGTGATCGAAGTGAGGTCTTTGCTGGCTCATTTGCCATTCTATTTGTAATTGTGTCAGTAAATTTACAGTGTGATGGCTCCACTGAACATTGTGAAAGCAGAATAAAAAAGGTACTGTATATCTGTTCGGGGCACAAATCTACATTTCAGGTTATAATTTCAACCTGCATCCGTTTTCCAAAAAAAGAGAGCAAAATACAAAATACAATCCTGTACAGTATTTCTCTTGAAGGCTGAGGTATCAGAATGAAAGTTTCTATGCATCTTCAGGACTAATTTATGTATTTCGTATTGGGGAACTGCATAGAGCCAGGGGGGAGGTATAAATGATTGGGAAATGTCCCTTTTACTTGAATTTTCCCCTCCTGTATGGTGCAAACTGTTAGGGACTTGATCAGTCCAATTTCCTTCAGCTGACGGTCAACTGTTCCCAAAATTCCATGGCTCTTGAAGGACAAGGAGCATGCTTTGGGGAGTGTATGTTTAATTTGCAAACTAATTCTCCCCCCTGCATGTCTGGGGAATTTCCTTTTCTATGGGGTGATGGTGCTGATACAGTGCTCTACTGATGGGCAGTGGAACATCAAATTTGTTATTAGAGGGAATGATGATGTGCACACCTGGACTTTAATGCAGATCCATTTTCAAGAAGGCCAGGAGCAAGCAGGCACTCTCAACTTTGCTTAACTAGCATAATTTAGATTAAGTATAGCTTCTTTTCCAGTGCTGTTCTCTGTTCAAGTCTTTATTAGAGCACCTAAGTATTAGATTTCTGAAATATGGTTACTGGATCCTGGAAGAAAAAAAATCAGATGACATCTGCCCTTGTAGAAGCCAGCTAGGTGTCCTGCATTGGTGAGCTCAGTTTTATTGAAGACCCCCTAGTTGCCTTATTTTTCATGGGAAGAAGACAAAATACATCAGATGCAATAAGAATTGCCATATAAAATGCTGTATGATCTGATCCATATTATAACCCCAATGCTCAAGAAAGATTCTGGCTGCAGATGAGGAAAAGGTAGTGTGTCACCTCTCCCCTGAGCTGCAACTCAGTGAGCTCTTGCAATCCAGTTCAGAAAATCCCTTTGTCTCTCCCCCACCCCAAATCTTGTCACTGTGTATCATTTGCCCTTGCTATGTTTTTTTTTTGGGAGGGGAAGAGTGGGTTTCAGTGTGTGGTTTCAGTTAACAGCTGTGTCACTGGATCTTTTCAGACATAGCAGTGTAGAATTAAAAAACTCTGTGGCTGATGTGCTTTGTTAAAAGTTTTCTTTCTATTTTAAGGAAGAAGGGAAA
>NW_015174278.1:906912-916912 GCF_001447785.1 Gekko japonicus
TTCTTTGTCTGATTGTTTTGTTGTTTTGACATTTCCAATTCCACTCTGTGTATGCAACTACAAAAATTGAATGGCAATTCCTATGTGTGGAAATTTAATTGTATTTTATATGATATAAACTCACTTATCTCCATGGCTTGGTAGGGATATAAAAGGTTCATATAATCAGATATTGGGTTAAAGAGAATTAGGATTCTGTAAAATGACATGGGACTTGGGAGGGGACTCAGAGAAATCAGATAATCAAGATTTTGGGGTAGTCTCCATTGAACTTAGTAGAAGCATCTCTTGTATAAGCTGTGGTTTGCTAGGCTAATTTTGGCTGAAGGATGTAATTTAGCAATTCTGCTAAAAGTTTTGATAATTCCTTCATCATATTATACATCTTATAGATAAAGGACTCAGTAATAACTGTCTTTAGAGGTTTTTAAAAAATCAAATAGGTATCCATTAGAGGGCTCTCGAGGTTTTAAGATGATCAGCCTTGATAGTGATGGCTCCGGAGCTTTGCTTGCTCACACTTTCCCCCCCTTCTTTTTGTTTTACAGAAAAGGTCACGGATTGCCTACAGTGACGAGGTGCGGAATGAGCTCCTAGGGGATGATGGGAATTCCTCGGAGATCCAGGTAGGATGCTAATCAAGAAGCCCTAGTGGGTGGCTGGAGGGTGAAGGAGGTCATTGGCACACTGGGCTTCTCAAGCTGCTCCTTAACAGCATTAGTAACAACTCATGTGGAAGTGATACTGTTTAATGCAAAGCTGGGGTCTTAATCAACTTCAAAATGTTTCTTGGAGATCTTACAATTTAACCCTTTACCTTGTGATCACTGTCTGCTATCTTTTAAAAAAATCTTTTCTTCTCTTTTTCTTTATTATTTGGAACTTAAGGAATAACTTGAAACACTGTGTTTGCCGACAAAACCAAGGTCTTCACCTCAAATACTTGTAAAAGGAATAAAAAAGTTACATAATGTAGCTTTGATCAGAATGAAATATAATTAAATCAACACTGGCAGGCAAAACAAATGAAAATGAGCCTTCAGAATCTGACAGTTGCTCTATGTTTCCATGTGGGTTGTCTTCTCGAAGCCAGTTTTTCCACCCTTGTATAAAAAATACAAATTATTTTAAAAAGTATGCAATGTAACGGACACAGATTTTTATTAGTGTCTTAAAGGAATGTTCAGGAACTATATGTGTGCTGATTAATTTGCTGATTAATCAGTGCATGGTAACCAATTACAGTAGAGGGTTTTTTGTACAATTATTAGAGAAACAGTGTTTTCAAAACTTTATAGCCATCCATGCAGATATTTAAAGTTGCCTTTTTAAACACTTATCGCTATGCCACCTTTATTCCTGAATGAAAGTTATATAATGGGAAATAATTCCGGTTTGACTTAATAAAATAAGTGAAATTAAGGGTATAAATAAATCTCTATTATTTACAAAGAAGTTTATTACTTAATTTATTTGGTATATTCCATATTTCCTGATTTTTTAAAAAATGATTCACTGTTGTATTTGTAAGGCATTAGATCCTTGTTATAAAGTGATGTGTGTGTGCCTGCATGGGTGTGTTTGTGTCATAAATTGTATTCCATGTTAAAATGAGACTATACTCCAAGGACAGATTCCAGCCAAAGCATTCCCATTCATTTTAATGACAGTTCTGCTTAACTCTTCTATTGAAATCTGCGAGATTTGAAATTATGTAGCTGTGGATGAATTGTGTCCTTTGTGTAATGTCCTATAATGTTACGATGCATATTTAATTGAGGGATTTTCTTGCTTTACAGAAGTTTGAAAAGTTTTCATCTTAAAAGAGGGGTCATTTGTTTCAAGGAAAACATTATGCAGTCAGATACCATTGATAAATTTCAGCTCTAAAAAGCAGATTTAGATTTCTGAATTCAAATTATTTTGTTCATTTTTAGATAACAAAGGGAATATCTGTGACTTCAGCGTTGAAAGGAAAGTTATGATAATTCATAGGTGAAAACAGAATTTATTATTTTTAAAAGTACTTTAAGAATTTACCAATTTTACTTCTTATAACTGATTTGATACTCTTAGTTGCCAGCAATATGTTTAGAATATTAGTGCCAATGAGAGAAGAAAGGAATTCTTTGAATGATGCTTTGAAATTAACATGAAGAAACTTTGTTGTATGGCAAACTTTGTTTTTTAATTTTAGGTGGTAGCCATTGATCTGAAGGAGCAGAACAAAATTTGAGTCCAGTGGCACCTTTAAGACCAACATAGTTCTATTCAAGGTATAAACTTCCGTGTGCATGCACACTTCCTCAGACACAATGAAATGGAAGTTACCAGTCCATACACATAGGTAGAGGTGAACAGTAAATTAGCATACAGCATAATGAAGTTGTTTAACAGATGCAAGAACCAGACAGGAATAACTAGCTTAGTTTGTATGGTTACCATTTGTTTGGATTTAATTCCAGGGGAGAACTTAGTGAAGGAAATAAATATGTCAAAATTGGAGATTGATGAGCAGATGTATCCTTAATTGTGGAATGCTGAGAGTAATTAAGTGAGACCCTGCCATTACTCTCCATCTGTCTCCTTTCAAGCATGGAGGCGACCTTACAGGATCTTCTTCTTTGAAGCGGGGCAGTTGGCTGTGCAGAGTTATCTTTCCTATCCCCAGACCAGAGAAATGCATTACCATTCCAAATTACATTACATTACACTACACTCTACTATTTTAATCTACTATTCCAAGTAAGAAATAAAATAAAATAAAGAGGCTTTGTGTCCCTTCTGGAAGATTAGTGAGAATACAGATGTAAGGACTCAATGAGGTTAGCATATGTAGTAAAATAAAAAACCAATATTCCTGTTAAATCTTGAGGATTATGTTGTATGCTAATATACTGCTCACCATCTACCTATATGTATGGACTGGTAACTTTGATTTCATCGTATCTGAAGAAGTGTGCATGCACATGAAAGCGTATACCTTGGAGATGAGTCAGCAATGTGATGTGGTAGCTAAAAAGGCAGATGCAATTTTGGGCTGTATTAATAGAAGTATAGTGTCCAGATCACACAAAGTGATGATATCACTTTACTCCACTCTGGTTAGACCTCACCTAGAGTTCAGTTTTGGGCACCACAATTTAAGAAGGATATAGACAAGCTGCAATGTGTCCAGAGGAGAGCAACAAAGATGGTGATGGGTCTGGAGACCAAATCCTATGAGGAAAGGTTGAAGGAGCTTGGAGATGAGAGGTGATATGATAACCATCTTCAAGTATTTGATAGGCTGTCATAAAGAGGATGGTGTGGAGTTGTTTTCTGTTGCCTCAGAAGGTCGGACCAGAACTAACGGGTTGAAATTAAATCCAAAGAGTTTTCGGCTAAACATTAGGAATAACTTCCTGACAGAGCGGTGTTCCTCAGTGGAACAGACTTCCTTGGGAGGTTTTGAGCTCTCCTTCTTTGGAGGTTTTTAAACAGAGGCTAGATGGCCATCTGACAGCAATGCTGCTTCTGTGAATTTAGGCATATCATGAGAGGGAGGGCAGGAAGGGTTGCCTCAGTGCTTAGTTCTTGTAGCTCTTTCTTACATGCCCAGGGAAGTGCGGATCACCATTTTGGGGTCAGGAAGCAATTTTTCTCCAGGCCAGTTTGGCCAGGGATCCTGGAGGTTGTGGGGGGGTTTGCCGTCTTCTGGGCATGGAGCAGGGGTCACTGGGGGTGTGGGCGGAGGTATTTGTGCATTTCCTGCATTGTGCAGGGGTTGGGCTGGATGATCCTGGAGATCCCTTCCAATTCTATGCTTCTATGATCTGTATTCTCACCAATCCCCCAGAAGGGACATTTTATTTTATTTCTTACTTGGAATAGTAAATTAAAATAGTAGATTGTAATGTAATGTAATATGTAGTAGAATGTAACGTAATTTGGAATGGTAGATTGGAATGCATTTCTCTGGTCTGGGTACAGGGGAGATAACTCTACACAACCAGTCGCCCCACTTCAAAGAAGAAGATACTGTAAGGAGACAGATGGAGAGTAATGGCAGGGTCTTCAGTTAATTACTCTCAGCATTTCACAATTAAGGATACATCTGCCCATCAGTCTTCAATTTGACATATTTATTTCCTTCACTATGTTCTCCCCCAGAATTAAATCCAAACAAATGATAACCATACAAACTAAGCTTGTTATTCCTGTTTGATCCTTGAATCTGTTAAGCATCTTCATTATTTTGTATTTACTGTTCATCCTCGACTGGTAACTTCCATTTCATTGTATCTGAGGAAGTGTGCATGCACATGGAAGCTTATACCTTGAATAAAACTATGTTGGCCTTAAAAGTGCCACTGGACTCAAATTTTGTTTTGTTTTTAAGTGTTAAAGTTCAGAAATGAACAATAGTTTGACCACTACTCTAATTCAAAAATGTAACATAAATCAGTACAAAATCCCTGAAAATGTTGTCCAGTCACTGAAAAGTAAGTGCTGCACCAGAAAAACAAAGAAACAGCTGTTTAGGGTTTGGGCAAATGAGGAGTATTGACTACTTTACAGAGGCTGATAGATATCTGAGGAGAGGCTTTGTCAAGAGAACTGGGAACTTCAAAAACAATTCTAGATGAATTTTTTTTTTGAGAATAGCAAGACAATATGATTTTTGCGTGTAATATGTGCTAGTACATATCTTCCAGGAATCAGTTACTTGTATGGTTTTTCTGTGCCCAGTTGTGTTTCAGAAGTATAATGGCAGAACCTTGTTAAAGTAAATAGGTACACAGGATTTGCTCTTGAGTAGTTTGCCACGGACAGCTTAGCTGAACAATCATTATTATGAAATGTTTGAAATTCTGTGTGCAGCTATTCTTGATGTGAAAAAACCCACAGTTGTGTCCTGTTAACAATGTTGTCCAAGATGATTTTCATGTTTTAATGACTACCTCAAGGCAATGACTAATATATGATAGGTATGTTAATGTTTGTAAAAACTGCTGTTCCCCCTTAACTTAAGTTGCAATGTTCTATTTAAAATAAAAGCCTTTTGGTTGGGGTAGATAGTTGTGGATTTCATTGGAATATATATTTATTTATTTATTTTCCTGGCTGCTCTTAGTTGGGTTATCTCTCCCCCCCCCCGCGCATTTATTTATTTAGAAAATTTAAACTATTTAAAGGTGCCCTTTACACAGCACAGGGTAAAATTTGGGTGTGTGTGTGTTTGTATAAAATAGTCTGTGAATGTGCAAATATAGTATTTTAAGCAGTACTCTTCTGTTTTGATGCCCAAGCTCTTCACTGAAGTGATTCAATATTTAGTTATTCCTGCATTTTCATTTGTAATTTAGAGGGTTTGGGTTATGTACTTCAGAAAAGAAAGCTAATACGGTGTTAGTTAGAAGTGGTTCACTTGCCAAAAAAACAAATGCACAAACAAAACTGTATGGACATTTAGCTGTTTACAAATCCTATCATTTGTTATAAAATTCTGTTACCTTTCCCAAACTAGATTTGTTAGGATAATCTGAAATAATTCTTGGTAATCAGTTACCTGTGTGAATGTCTCAAGTACAAAGTAAGCCAAGGCAAGCATATAAGTTACCATTGAAAAATATTTTTGGTGATATGGTTGCATAATTTTTGACAACCAAGTTCTGATAATGTGAGATTTGGAATTGCTGTGCATAAAGTGTGTTAAAACTCCAGAAACTGACCAGGGGGTGAAGTTGGTCAATTTAATTCCCCAAGATCTAAAGAAGGTCGGTATCACTTCATATAGCCCTGGCAGAGCAGATCATTACCAGTCACAAATCTGTTCGTTACATGCCGAGAGTTTATAGCAAAATAAATAGACAGTCATCACAAGTTCAGAAAATTGTGTGTTCGACCCACGATAATGTGTAAAGGGCGTTTAATAGAGTTCAGCATTTATTCGTTATCTGTATGCGGGCAGAGACGGCAGTGGCGTTATCAGCTTCTTGGGGGGAAATTCGGTAGTTTTCCATGTCACGTGACATGCCTCACAGACGTGCACACTCTGTGTTGCAGTTTTGATTCTACTCACAGCAGAAGGCTTAGCCACAAGAGATTCCACTGGTTCAAACCAGCGTAAACCAGATTTTTTTTTAGTCTACAAAGGAACAGATTACTGCTTGTATCAAACTGGAAAAAAAGAAGAATCTTTGTTTCAAAAATATGCTGATTATCATAACGTAAAGCGGTGGCTACACACATTTTAATGTTGCTTGCCTTCATTTGGCAAGCTTTATATAGTAAAATTTTTAAAATAGCTGTCGTAGAATTTCATCAAGTGCCATCATTGTTAAATGGGGGGAAATCTTTTGTTAATTTGAATGAATATCTTTCAGCCATTATTTAAAAAAAGAAAATCTCCCATTACTTAGCTTGGTTGCAAATCCTTTGCAGAGCTTAAATTCAGCCATGCAGCACAAACAAGATAGAACATTTTTTGTTTGGGACCTATTGAAAAAACAAATGTGGAGCGTTTTAAAACTCTCATTGACTATAGTAGAGTGTCATGCCCCAAATGGTCTCCATTGCAGGAAAGTAGTTTTAAACTTTGGCCCTTAAAGTATCATAGCCAGCTGAGGAATGGTGACCTTGGGGTGGGGGGAAGATAGTGATGCGATCAACACTTAGGTCATCTGTTTTAAACAGATGTTTGTCTTTGGAGAAGAAAGGGGGGAGCAAGAAAGAAATTTACAAACAGGTGGGTTAAGGGTGGTTTTGGAGATGTATGTTTTCTTGATACTGAAACCTTGAAAAAGATTCTTTTATAAAAACATCAGCAGCTTCCTTCCTGCTTATTAAGTGAAACATCTCATGATTGTTTGGTAGTACTATGTTCTTTAATTTTGTGTAATCATAAGCAAATTGACAGTACTATTACCATTTTAATTGGAGACTTCATATCTATAAAATATCTTCAACTGTATATCCAGGTTTAAAAACAAGTTTCTAAAGAAGTACATAATTGTCAGTGACTAACCAAAGTTGCCCTTTAATTGTCAAAATAATCTTTGCTCCTTCCTGTAACTATCATTTTAGCTAGTATAACTGACAAATGAGTCCTACTTTAAAGTTAGTAAAACAGCAGCATCTTGCAGGACTTTTGGGGAAGTAAGTATAATAATTCAGAAAATATAGTCAAAATGTGTTTGTTCGGCAAACCTGAAGTAAACATTTTGTTTTGTTGTCCATTTATTTTTAATTAAGAAACACACTGGAATTTCACTATACTAAATTGCATAGGCTTGACGGAAAAAATAGTAGCAGTTGAGTTAAAATGAAGCTTCCAGTTTTGTTATAAAAACAATATAACCAGTGCCCAATGGCCATCTTTTGTAGTTACTCTGATGTATTTAATAAGATTATTCTGTTTAACAAATAAAAAGGCAGGTGTCAGAACTAAAAAAAATACAAAACATCCTGAAAACTTGTATATACAAAATCACTTCAGCTGTACTATCTTAGAAGAGAGGAATAGTAAACTTGTTTTTCCCCTTTATATTATAGACTTCTATGAAGTCATTCCCTTTATTTCATGATGGTGTCTTAGATGTGGTTTAAAAGAGAATTTCACACTATTCTCTTTGTTTAATGTGACAGTGTGAGAAAGTGATCTTTATTCGTTCAAAAAACTCTGCATGTAGTCTATGTTTAGGTTCTTTTAATGTGTTTGTCTGTGATTTTTAAATGCTAAACATGTAAACAGATAAATTGTCAATGTTAATTCTGTATCCTGTCACACAACTGATCTTTCTTTCCTGCCATTTCTTTCCTTTTTATCTTTTTTTGTGCGTTCATGTTGCAGTTGATAAAATTACGTGAAGAGGTGAGTACTTCTCTGCTTTTTGTTGTCTAGCTTTTCCTTTAAAGCTGAGTTTCCAAATCTGAAGTAGATCTTTTTGGTCACTGTTTCAGAAAAACCTGCACAAAGCAAACAAAATAAAATTAAAAAAAATTACATTTCTTTCTTTCTTTCTTTCTTTCTTTCTTTCTTTCTTTCTTTCTTTCTTTCTTTCTTTCTTTCTTTCTTTCTTTCTTTCTTTCTTTCTTTCTATACGTACATGGGAATCCCTAGATCAGACCTTTAAAATTACAATTCTTTGATAGCGTAGAGGAAAGGGATAATTTGAAGGCACTGGAAAGAAGAAGGAAAACTACTATTTGATCTCTATTAGAATACCATGATCTAATCAGATCCTGTAATGATATCTGCATCACACAATCTTTGATGGAGTAAATACCTTTATATCTCAGCACTGTTAGAGAAGGTACTGCATTAGTGGGGGGAGAAAAACTCTGCTTGAAACCCTACTAGCAATACATAATACATCATTGTGTAGACCTACTGACATACAAAACAGTATGAAAATATTGCATGCGTGTTGAAAATAGAATCCAGGTAGATATATGCTCAGTTGTACATCAGTATTTATTATTTATTTGTGCATATGCTGTCGAGAATGTAGATGAGAGCCCTTTTTCCTCACACCTTAGGAAATGACCTGAAGTGGCAGCAACGCTTTTGAGACAGATGTAGAAGTATCTTATGGTTATTTCCTGACATTCTCTAGTATGTTTTTGAAGTGTCCTCCTCAATATTATTTTATAGTACAGCATATTCTTGCACTGTTGTATAAAAAAATATTCATTACTTAGTCAGAGGTTGGGAACAGTGAAAGTGGCTAGGGAACTAGTATTCTGAG
This sequence comes from Gekko japonicus, assembly GCF_001447785.1. NCBI lineage: Eukaryota > Metazoa > Chordata > Lepidosauria > Squamata > Gekkonidae > Gekko > Gekko japonicus. The sequence goes on from NW_015174278.1 coordinate 915,645, forward strand.
GTAGCTGTACAGTAACACCTCAGAGTTCCTGGCAGAGACAGAAAACAACAAATTATGCTTGTTTAGTCTTGTATTTGGTGGGTGACATTATGATATGGTCATATGTGTTTAATTCAGAAAGAGGGGAGAGGCAGGATGTTTTGAATCATGACGGTCATACTTTGAAGGAACTACAATACAAGTATCTTAAAAATAAGTGAATCCTTGATTTATATTCTTCCCTAATACATTGATCAAATATATGTAATAATGCTATTTTAACTCCCAACAGCTAGGCAGCTTCTTAGTAAACGGTGAGGAAATACTACTGCTATACAAAATGCAGTGGAGAAAGCAAACAGACCTTGAGCTCTGTCCTCAGTTGTTGTTTATGGAGTGTCATTATTGTACATATTATTTCACAGGGTAATGTAAACAAAAGGCAAGTTCCTACCCTGATGAGCCTACAATCAAAATTTTGGTTGGGATGGGGGCAGGAAAGTAGAAAGCATAGGGAGATTGTCTCAAAGGTTGAACATGAGGCAGTACAATTATGTGTACATAGGTTTAATTTAAGATGGGGAAGAAATCTTAAGAGGCTAATTTGGTCTTCCATTTGAATGTTAGTATGTGAAATTGATAGTGTGGTAGTAAGTATGTGAATATGATGATTTCTTAGTCTTTTGAAATTGAGTCCAGCTTTCATGGAGACTTTAGAACACAAATTAAACTTTTTCATGACTGTGTATAGGCATACCTATATTTGTAGAAGGATGCAATGGAAGGATTCTTGAAAGTAAACGCAATGATACTTATAAGCCCAAATCAAAACAATTGTGTAATAGACTTTGAAAACAGTCATTTGAACTTATTAGTAAAGTGATAAATATAGACAATGTAGTATAACAGTGTTAATATTAACACTTATGAAAATAAATCAGGTAATTTAGCCTTTGGTGAATATTTAGCCTTTTTAAAAATGTGTGTGTGTGTGTGTGCGTGCGCATAGGATTGTATTACTGTTTTCTTATTTTGTAAGCCCTCTCATTTATCTTTTTTTGTTTCATAGTTTTTGGGGGGAAGCATATGAAATGTATGGCTAAAAAGGAGATTGGAATTCAACATCAAAGAGTAGAATGTGAAATGCAATGGAACCTTCACTACTGCAATTTTTAGCTACCCTATTATAGCTGTAAGATAAACTGTAAAGAGGGTGGTGTTTATATAGAGAGTGTAAAATGCACATTAAAGCCCAAATGATGGTTAGTGCAGTGATTCTGACAAGGTTC
>NW_015174278.1:921912-929538 GCF_001447785.1 Gekko japonicus
GTAGAGCATATAGCAGTAATCTAATATAGATGTTACTGTGGCATGCATCACAGTGACATGATCTTTCTTTCTGTTAAGAAGCTGCTCTGTCAGCTCCTTAATTATGAGGTCCAGATATGCAGAGTTTGGGTCAAACTCTTCTTCATACTAGAATTTTACTGTGATTTGGGGTCTTTGGAAAACTATCTTCCCTTTTCATATATAGATATTAAAAATATTACAATTTTTTTTTTGTCTTTGTTGTGGGATCATAAGGCCATGTGCATACTGGACTCAGTTCAGATTGGTTTTCATTTTGCATAGGGAGGATCCTTTTGGGGCATAGGTGATGCATATATATAAAAATTGTGAATTGGACAGATTTCATTTGCTGGTACAAGAATTTAACCAGTGTGCAAGACTACCTTTGAGCAAGGTGCATTGATAATCCATTATAATAAAACATTCTGGGCAGTATGCAGGCCTGAGAATTACTCTAAAAGCCATTCCCTGGGGATCAGAACATTATTTTGGAGTGTTTCGTGCAGCTTAACTTTACAAATTGTTCAAAGTGGATATTGGTTCTGTAAATCAAAGAGGTTTTACATCATCAGGCTTCATTCCAGTGGAAGTTTTACATTTGGCAAATTGGTATGTAGATTGGATGAGATCATTATGTTTACTTTTCATTTCAGGGTTCCTATGATATTTCTTCATCCCTGGGTTTTCAGATGGAGGGCAGCTGTTCTGTTCTGTTCATGTACATCAGTGATCTTCAGTGCAGGGGTTGGAAGCCTCAGTGGGTTGCAAGCCCTTAAATAGCCACCATATTTTTTGCTGCTTGTGCACGTGGTGCAAGGGCACCATATCTCCTGTCTCTCTTTATACTCATAGTGAGAGGAGCCAGCAGGATGGTCAGGCAAAGTCACTAAGTAGCAGAGAGCTCCCCCCCCCCCAATTCAGGTAGATTCAGTGAAAGCTCTCCTTTGACTTTCTCACTTCTGCCCGGGACAACCTAGCCTGGCTGTTACCCACCAATTGGTTCAATAACAGTCTATGCACGTTTGTACTTTGGAGCTCGCTCCTCCTAGGAGTCCACAGCTCTGGTTCTTCTTTTTCCTGTCATGTGACTGTGATGTTAAGACTTCCTGCAACATGCTGGAAACTTAGTGTAGTAATGCAACCTAAGGGTTTATGGTGGATGTAGGATTTGGAAAGGTTGTACGCCACAGGCAAATTATGAAGAGGGGTGTAATATGCCATGTTAGAAGCTAATGTAGTTGTTTCCGTAGAATGGAATTGTGGAAAGGACCATCATGAGTTTTCCAATACTATGTTATTAACATCAAAATACATTTCTGCTTACTTTATTCTTTGGCTTGTTATGTAGAAACATGCAAAGAGGATTGTGTTATGACTCAAGCCCTTGTCAAGCCCAGTACTTGGGACCTGAGGGATGTCAAGTGGAGAATTTGTCGCCTGTACTCCACCCTTCTCTCACCAAGAGGGGAAAGCTATGGATAGATCATTAAGCCTTTTCGAAACAATAGGCAAAAAAAAGACAGGTGATAATTCTTAACCTGTATAAAAGCTTCCAAGTCAACCTTGTTCAAGAGCCAGTATTTCATAGTGGTTAATGCTGGGCACAGTTAATGATACTCACTGGATGCCCTTGGGATGGTCTGACCTGCTTCACAGAAATGTTATGAAAATACATGGAAATATGGAAGAAAAAGAACCATGAATGCCTCCTTGATCTTTATGGAGGAAGAGTAGGATAGAAATATAATTTTCAAAGTACTGTAGTTTAAGGAACTAGGTCTGGGGTGTCAAACATACAGTCCGTGGGCTGAATCCGGCCCCTGCAAGCCTTCAATCCACAGCTCACTCTGTGCTGCTTCCTGCTTCTTGTTTCTAACATCTCAGCTCCTTTGGGCCAGTCTCTCCTATTTCCTGCTTCATAGGAGAGAAAGAAAACCTTCCCTTGAATGGCTGAGGGCTCCTCCCCCTCTCCTCCTCTTGGGAGGGAGTGGGAGGGAAAGAGCCAGAGAGAGCAGGAAAATTGGCCCATGGGACTTTTAATGTTTTATTCCAGGTATAAGCTTTTATGTGCAAGCACACTTTTTCTTCTTCAGAGACAGAGAGGGAGGTAAAGAGCCAGAGGGAGCACTCCAGAAAAAGAGAGAGAGAGACTCCTGTGTTTAAGATAAAAAACGTTTTATTCCAGGTATGAGGGGAGGAGAAAGGGGGAGAGAAAGACCTCTCTTCATCCTCTCCTAAGTCTTTGGCCATCAGTCCAAGGATTCTTCAGGCCCCAAGTAGGACTTCTCAGGGTACATATGCCTCCTGTTCTTCACCTCCATCAATAACTCCTGGGAGACCATGACATCAAATTACTGGGTATTTGATATCATCAGACTAGGATATGCAATAAACTTCTCTTCCCTTCTGCCTCGAGTGTTTATGTCTACCCTGCCCAGCCCAGCCCTAATCCCAGAAATGGATTCATTTTTGCAGAATGAAATTATAGAAGCAGTGCTGTTCTCCCTAATGGGCTTAGTGTTTCTATGCCAGGTACTTCACCATCCCAAAGAAAAACAGAATTCTTCCTCCCATTCTTGATCTCAATATGTTGAAATCAAGCAGTTCTGTTGATCTTGCTTTTTTGATATCGCTCTGATCATTGTCAAAAACTGTAATCCACAATCCCATAGTGCCAATTTTTGAAGCAAAAATTCCCAGGATACAGGCTTTCTCTGCATCTAGAAAGATTAATGCCATCTGTTTCTCTGGATGTATTTCATAGTATTCTAGAACATTAATAATAGTTGGTATATTGTTTTTCATTTGTCTTTTCGGCAAAAATCCCGCTTGATCTTGATGGATAATTTGGGTTAACACCTTTTTTAATCTAGTAGCTAAAATATTTGTGAATATTCATGAATATTTTGTAATCTGTGTTTAGTAGCAGTACCCACTACCAGAGAGAGAGCAGCACCTTCACATACATGAGAATAATTTTCTCCTGGATCATGTGGCCAGCATGACTAAACACCAAGGCCCACGGAACGCTGTTACCTTCCCACCGAAGTGGTACCTATTTATCTACTTGCAATTTCTTGCTTTCGAACTGCTAGGTTGGCAGGAGCTGGAACTAGAGACGGGAGCTCACTCTGTCTTGCGGCACCCTGGGTCTCGAACTGCTGAACTACTGACCTTCCACAGCCTGCAGTTCAGCGTCTTAACCACTTGAGCCACTGCAGCTCCACCTGAAAGCTCATACCCTACAACAGATTTTGTTAGTCTCTGTTTAAGGTTGTATTGTACTCTTACTCTTTTATATTTTAACTAGCCTGATGCCCATGCTTTGCTACAGTATTTAAGTTCCATAAATCCAGTCATAATACTGTTGATGGGAAGTCTGAAATGTGACATTTGTTGTAGGAATTCTAACAGAGAAGATTGTAGTGAAAAAAATGAAGTGAGGGGTCGAATTTCTAAAAATCCCTTCTTAGTGAGCACCTACGCTACGGTAGGAGTGCTCTCACCGAATTTGGTGTATATATATATATATATATATATATGACACAATAGTTTGGGTGAATCAAGATAGCTCCTGAAGTAGGATGTAGCATAAATTAACGACTTGAGTGCCCTTCTTTATTGTGCAAAACAATGGAAAAGATGAAGCAGGCATTTGTTAATGAAACAGCAACTTCCTTTGCCTGGGCAGACACCTCTGAGATTATGCCAGGATATTCCAGTGTTGAAAAGTCATTTGTTACTGAGAATGAAGTGAAGTTTTGTTGTTATAGAGAACCATGAGCTGGGGAAGATTGCATTTAATCAATTTGTGATGCCAGCACACCCTTCATCTCCTATCCCTGGGAATTTCTATTGTTATGGCAGAACCCCAGTGCTTTTATGGCACTCCCTAGTTTCAGGTCCCCTTGGCACTTAGAATGACTAAGTCCAAAATAAGGGGGGGACCTGACTAACCAAGGGGTCTCAGCTGGAGGAGGGGGCAGGGTCCTTAGAATTACATTGGCAAGCAAAGTGGTACAACATCCAGAATTCTGAACAGCCGTGCATGCTGCCTGTGGGAGTTATGTATCAAGTCCAACATCATTCTTATGCATGTTGCAAATGACAGTAACACTTGAGGAGACATACTTAGTTGCCAGAGCACCACAATGCATGAATGGACACTCAGTGACACTTGCATGAACCAGGTGTTTCATTGTTGAGGCATTACAGAGGATGACCTGTTTGCCACCGTGCACAACAGAGTCATTTTTTTGCTTTAGGGCAGGTATGGGTCACCCATCCCTGTGGAACAGTTTCCTTTGACACTGATCGGGATGGCTGTTATCCTCCTCATCACCCAGTTCATTGGGTGAAAGATCACACATTGCACCCTGATCACACTGAACTGGCCACACTTACTTTGGTACACAAAGGTCCTGCAGTGTCATAGCTGTGCCAGCTTGCCCAAGGTGTCAAACCTGTCTTGACATCAGTGATTTGCACCAAGTAGCCTGGAGGAGTCACCTGATCAATTGTTCCTGGAAGCTTTGAGAAAGGTACTACAGAAGCTATCCACTAGTCCTGTAAGTGGGAAGTACTTTAAGACCTGTACTTTGCAACATAGATGTGTTTCATCTTCTTGTCCAGTGACTTCCAACCAGTCAGTCTCTGAACTGCCATAGCATTCTTTTCCTATGATGACAACATTGTTTTTGAGTCTACAGACTCTGATAAAAGTAGTTCAAAATGCCTATTGCAGTGTCCTGTTTTAACAGAAAATCTCAATGCTAGAAGATTTCTACTCTAGTGTATTCCAAATCAGAATCTTTATCTCATTAACCTTCAGATTAAAAGACATAATTGCATAATTGCATAAAAATACAGCAGATGAAGCTGCTTCGGATCTTATGAAATTTTATTGCATAATCCCTGTTTATTAATTTCAATAACACTGCTATTGAATAAATGGTTTATGGTCTACTGTTGTAAGTTTTTAACACCACTTCTATGGAAGCCTTGCTCCATATGAAATAACCATATGAAAAGTGAGATACTGAGGCAATTTCTTATTGTCTCATGGATTTTCAGGGGTGGGGTGGGGGCAGGTCTTGGTCTTGGCTCAAATTTATACAACTGTTTTTCGGGAAGACACTCTAGTTTCCTGCCTGCCAACATTAGAGAGCAGAGGAGAGTTCTCTGTTCAAGCAGGCATTTGTAGATGAGCAATTGAAATAAAAAACTTCTGACAGAGTTTGATTTCTGACAAAGGCTAGGATTGAAGAGGCCATGAGCAATTTTCTATACAAACACAGGGTCATGTCAGCACCCCATTTCCACCTCATCTGACCCCATTAGTGCTTGCCTGGGACATTAGGACCGTAGTAGGAAAGAGGCAACCTGAAACATACCCGTGATGTGCATAAAGTTGTACTCAGACCTCTTAATCCAGAAGTAAAATTTCATGCAAAACTTTTTGACAACCTAAGCAGCATGAGTCTCACTGTACTAAGGAAGGGGAAGTGATGGGTGCTTGTGTCTGCAGAAAGAAACATTTTAGCTTCTTGCATGGATTATAAAATTTGGAAAACAGTGTCCAGTACTTATCCATGCCTCTTTATATTATTAACTAGGAAATAAATACAACGGCCTCTAGAAAGAGGCTCTGGGTGGGTGTCCCGGCATTGGACACTCAGTGTCAATTTGCTGTGGCGACCTCAGCAGGGTATAATGACACTGAGTCCACCATTTTCTCCAGAGGAATTGATCTCTGCTACCTAAAGAACAGTTGGAATTTTGAGTGATCTCCAGTCCTCACCTGGAGATTGGCAATGGTGGTTCCCCAGAAGGGAATAGTTGGTTTGGAGGGTGGAGTCAGTGGCTTTGTACCTGTCCGAGGTCCCACGCCTCCTGAAACCTCACCCTCTCCAGGATCCATCCCTCACATCTCCAGGAATTTCCCACCTGGAGTTGGCAACCCTGTCTCCTTCCCAGCCAGTCATCAACCTACCTTTATTTCCCCCTCACTCTTCAGCTTTCCACCCCCCCACACACCTGCAGCCTCTCCCATGCTCTGAAGCCCTGACTTCTACGTCACATTGGGTGTCATGGGGGCCACCTCAGCAGCATATAAGGATTCAGAGCCCACCATTTTCTCCAGGGGAATGGATCTCTGCCATCTGGAAAGCAGTTGTAATTCTGAGTGATCTCCAGCCCTCATCTGGAGATTGGACACATTTTACCACAGAAGAGCAAACTGTTTAGAATGTTAGAGGCAAAAGCTAATCAAGTCGCATATACAAACAACCTCTGTGTTCCGAGGCAAAGGCCAGTGAGGCTGCATATGCAAATAACCTCTGTGTTCTGACTGGCTATGGGGGGGAGAGGAAAAGCAAAATGTTTAGAATGTTGGAGGCAGGACTCAGGCAAAGCAGCCAGTGGATAGGGAGACCCCCTGAATGACAGATCAGAGAGCGAACAGATTTTGGAGCGTGTGGAATGTTCTAGAGAAGTGCCACCACCATTTGGCTTTTATTTATAAGGGAGATAATTCTCAAGTGTGACTTTACTGGCAAACCTCATGTAACATATTTTGACCTGAATTAGAGTAAGAAAGCTAGTTAACAAACTGCTTGTATTGTATTAACTCTTCACAGTATTTGCTGTTGAGGAATCTGTACATTATGGTATTCTATTAATAGTTATACATTGATTCTTATGTCTCACAGTGCCATTTAGGCCACTTAATACAAGACTCATTTTTTGGGGGGGCTTTTGCTGAAGGACGCTAACATGGCTAGCCTTCTTCTGTGGTGCTGATCTTCACCTTAACATGCCTGTCATTTATACATCTCCTATATATCATTAGAGGGTTTCTTTAAAAAATATCTGAATTCAGGTAACATATTTCATGTTTTGTGTCCAGATTTCTGTGTTATTAATTTCTAGTTAGTCTATGCTTGTTTTGAAAATATATCATGGCTTAGTTCAAATGTCATACAAAATTTTGGTTTCATTAAACTAACTATAGTTTCTCCCTCTGAGAGGAGGACATCTTGATGGGTGTTTCCCACCCTATCCTTCGGGAGGCAGGAACCAAAACTTCACTTCCTGTCCTCTTGGTGGGACACGCCCCTCAATTCAGTTTTTGTTCCTGCCTCAGTAGGGAGAGCAGCACGAAGTTGGCACTAGTGCCTTTTTTGACTGCTTTCTGTTTCTACTGGCTTTCTGATTTTAGCCTTAACTCTTTGTATGTTCCTCCTTCTCTGCGCCTCCTTTGTATGTTCCTCCTTCTCTGCGCCTCCTCCCCCACTTGTTCTCTTCTACCTTTTTACTTTCCTTGACTGAACTCCCCCCTGACGCTCCGGCCTGGAGCATGTCAGACCAGGGAGACTTGAACCGATTCCTCTCAGCAGGGGTCGTTTCGTAGAAAAAGAGCTAGGGGAACTCATTAGCATAACTCATTAGCATTGGCCACACCCCCTGACATCACCAGAAGCGTGTCATAAGGCCACACCCCCTGCCATCACCAGAAGTGTGTCATAAGGCCATACCCACCACTCAGTCTTAGTCTTAAAGGTTAGTCTTAAAGGTGCTATTTGTTAGTCTTAAAGGTGCTATTTG
>NW_015174278.1:930244-936394 GCF_001447785.1 Gekko japonicus
GCGGGAGCGCGGAGAACCCCTGCCAAGCCCCCCGCCCCCAACTGTCCCGGCCACCGCTGCCGGCCTTGCGGCTCCACTGCCGAGCCCCATCAGGGGTTCGGCAGTGGACCTGCAAGGCTGGTGGGAGTGCAAGGAAGCTCCACGAAGGCCCCCCGGCCCCCAATGGTCCCGGCCGCCGCCGCTGGCGGCCTTGCGGCCCCACTGCCGAGCCCCATCAGGGGCCCAGCGGTAGACCTGCAAGGCCGGCGGGAGTGCGAGGAAGCCCCACCAAGGCCCTCCCTGCCCCCAGGAAGGCAGGGGTGGGGAGAGGCAGGGAGAAAGCAACTTACCGCCCTCTTCTCCTGCCTCCTCCTGGCTGAATGAGGGCTGGAAGTGGGGCGGCCAAAAGCAGGGGGCGGGGCTTTGTCATTTGCCCTGCCCCCTGCACCTCACCCGGGGGAACGGTGATCCCCCACGATCCCCCCTGAATCGACCTCTGCCTCTCAGAAAAAGAGAGGGAAAACGCTCTACTGGCAGCACAACTCAAATGGGCAAACTTAAAGCTGCGGCCTCTACCTCTACCGGCACTGCGGGTCTCACCTCAACACAAGGAGAGCGCACCAAAAAACGGCCCCATTCTCCGCCTGTGGAGCACGCCATGGGCACCATCTTGGATCAGGCGGCAAAGCGGAGACCCCCTGAGGAAACAGGGGAAGGCTGTGGGGCGGCTGTTGCTGCTACCATAAGCCAATATATGCCTAGTGCCGGTGTCCTGGACATTCCCAACAACCAGGGCCTTCTGGCGATGCCTTCTGACATGGCACTACCTATGGGTCTACTCGTGAGTAACCCCGAAAGGGGCGCAAACGCGATTTTAATGTCAGAATAATGCAAACCTTTGGGCAAACCATGAGGGAAGAAATGTCTAGCTTTCACAGGGATTCCCCATTAGGGGATGGTAGCCACTTTCTCTCTCATAGCCCTCTACCCCTAGGGAGAACTGGATAGATCTTACCCTGAGGAGGAAAGGCCTCACTGGCTGACCAAGGCAGCTAGAAAAGATCATGTCTCTTCTAGGAGGGACTGTTCTGTGTGGGATCTTTCACTTTCATCTTTCTCTTTCACTGAGAACAGCGAAAGGGGGATGGGGGAGGAGGAGGAAGGAGAGGAGCTGGAGGTTCCAGAATTTCAAACCTGAGGACTACCAATATGTACCTTAAAAAGGCCTTGTCTGCTTTTGGAACTTCATCCCAAGCCTAGGGTAGAAGACTCCTCCAGAAATGACCCTGCAAATGGGTCTAGTCCCAGAGGGAGCTAAGACCTTTCCCCGGGACCCCTGGGATGGAAAAAGATTTTTCCCTTTCTCTGCGCTCTTAGAAAACAGTTGACTAAGGAATGCTATAGCAAACATTACCCTCCTAATATTAAGAAACTGTATGTTTTGCTTAACTTTACTGTTAAGTTCTTACACATCCCCCTAGTGGATGCATCGATAACAGCACTCCAGACTGCTGGCCTCCTCTCAGAAGATGGAGAGGGAATGGTAAGAGATAGACTAGACAGAATAGCAGAATTTGCGCTGTGCAAGACCACGAGGCCACAGACATGGCGATCAGAGTTTCAGCCACTGCCACCATGGTCTAAGATGCTTGTCCAGCTGATTGCCAACTCCAACAGACACTTAGCAGAGGAAGCAAATGGGCTTCTGCAGGCTTCATCCTCGCTGGGTGACTCCACATTGGACGCTATGTTTTTTTCTTCTAGGGCAATTGCTTCAACTGTAGCTGCCAGAGGAGCCTTTTGGTTCCAGGGGTGGCAAGCCAATCTACATGCCATGGCCATCGTCACTGTGTATTCCTTTCAGGGCTACAACCAGGGATGTTCCTGACATCAATAGACTTTTGACAGGGGCATGCCTACATGTTCCTATCTTTAGCTCTCAGCACAAGTCTATACAGGACACATCGGACACTATCCAATGTCTACAGAATCTCGGCTTTCTGGTGAACCTTCAGAAGAGTCCTCTGATTCTCCCTCAATCAATACAACAACCTAGGGGTGATTTTGGACCTCTCCCAAAATCACATCTTTCTCCCCAGTGCCAAGGTGGAGAAAGCCTGGTCGTTCTGCCGCCAAATCATCAAGAGCAACAGTCTTCGTTGATGACCCTTGCCAAGCTGATGGGTCTGTTAGTATATTACATACACACTGTTCCTTGGGCTTTTTGGCATGCAAGACCTTTTCAACAGCTTATGCAACTCCACCAGTACAGAATCTTGAGACAAGAAGATCTACCAGTCAGGATCTCTCTCAAGGATCGCTCTCCTTGCATCTGAGGAAGTGAGCTCTAACTCATGGAAGCTCAGATAGGAATAAACGCTGTTAATCTTTAAGGTGCCACATTGGACATCTGTTTTATTTCCATTTGCTCCTGCCTATCAATGCCCTTCCCCATTCCTCTATCTGGGTCTGATTCCCTTGGAGCCTTTTCACCAAGCTCCACTCACATAAGAACATAAGAGATGCCAATGTTGGATCAGGCCAAAGGCCCATCCAGTCCAGCACTCTGTATCACACAGTGGCCAGAAATACCAGTGCCATCAGGAGGTCCACCAGTGGGGCCAGGACATTAGAGGCCCTCCCACTGTTGACCCCCCCCCCAAGCACCAAGAAGACAGAGCCCCAGAGTCCCTATCTATACCTTGTGGCTAATAGCCACTGATGGACCTCTGCTCCATATGCTTATCTAATTCCCTTTTGAAGCCGTCCATGCTTGTAGCTGCCACCACTTCCTGTTCCCTCCTACCCTAGAGTCTGTGACTCTGATCCACAGTGGGCACAAACTTAAGTTTTAACAAAGCATTTGATGCCTGGCAATTACCAGGCACAGAACTTCCTCATTGTCTTCTGCTAAAACCAGAGCAGCCAGGGAAGGAGAGGTGGCCTTGGCTGCCTTAGTTCAGAAACATACATACGAGAGAGGGAGAGAGAGATAAACATGAAAAGTGGAGCAATACTGGTTGGGCACAAGCTGGAGGTTTTGCTGTGAAGAATCACTTGGAAGTGCCTGGTTTGCTTAGCTGCAAATAGAGGTGCCATCAGGCTGTGCCAGGGAAGAGGGCTTTGCTCACTTAGCAGTGTTTGGGCTCTAACGCCCTGTCCTTTTGCCTGCTTTCACTGCCCTGGCTGTGACCTTCCCAATCTTTCAACAGCAGCAGGGAATCCCTGGTTCACAGCTCCAGTTGCTAGTGACCACTGTGACCTTGCACCTGGGGCTTGTCAAGGTCTATTATTCAGATAAGAGAACTTGTTATTAAGGCTGGAAGAAATCAAAATCATCTATGGGCAAGCGCCTCCTCTTCCTAATTCAACAATTATACGCTCAGCCTACTGCTCAGGTGAGAGGTGGTTCTGTTAGCGAACTGACCAGAGATATTCCATTGAACAGAGGAGTTAAGCAAGGATGTATCCTTGCTCTGCTGTTATTCAATTTATACTTACATATCTGGAAATTAATTTCATCCACCTTGCCTGGCCCATGTTAAATTACCCTGTCTCTTATACACAAATGATACAGTCCTTTTGTCAAGATCTGCGGTTGGCCTACGCAAATAGGTTCCTTCTCAGAATATTGTTTCAGAGAGAGCTTAGCTATTAATGTTGCTAAGTTTATGGTTCAAGTAAAAAACCGAAGATAAAGAAGTATAACTGCTCAGCAGTAGGTCAACATATGGAGCAAGTAGAGCATTTTAAGTATTTAGGAATCATATTTCAAGCAAATCTTTCAAGCAAATCTTTCAAGCAAGGTGCACTTGAGCTCTGCTGTTAGAGCCACAATGAGTACTGGGAAGGCCATCTCAAGATTTTATTATTTTACAGGTAGCCAATATGTTCCTGCAGCAGTCAAAGTATTCAATGCTAAAGTCACTGGGCAGATGCTATATGCCACCAGGGTCTGGATCAGTGCAGTACCAGACAATATCGACAGAATTCTATTAAGATTCCTACACAATATTCTGGGAACACCTCCGTGTGTGTCCGGAATAGCCCTGAAAGCCAAAGTTGGGGAGATGTCTTATGAATCAAAGGCCTGGGGAAGAGCATTCAATTTGAAATTAGGACTCTAAAATCAAACCCAGATTTAAACCTCTTTGGACTAGTTAAGATGGACCACCACACAAGTGATTGAGACAGATTACTGAACCGTAAACTATTATGTCTGGGTATCACCCATGACGTGATAGAAGTCACAAGTAGACAAGAACTGTCACAGCTCATGAGAAGACATTTGAGAGACTTTGATTATGAGAACACATGGATTAGAGCCCACAGAGTATGCTCAACCTTTTCAGTAAGTATGCAAGGACTTCCATTGAAAGTCATTCACTTAAAACTGGAGATAACATACCGTTTCTCTGCCAAGATGTTCTTAAAGGTAATGCCACAGGTTTTCCCTGGAAATGACATGGAGTAGACCAAGTTATACTAGGCAAGCAGCTGCCTGTCCAGTGTAGGAGGGGGAGGGGGGAGTATTAGAAGCCACTGTGGAGGTGGGGATGCACCTGACAGACAACCATCTGTTAGGTGTAGGAGGTGGGGGGAGTGTGTTGGAAGCCATCAGAGAGACTGGGCCAGCAGCTTCACTTCACCTCACAGGTGGTTCTTGGGCACTCCTGATTTCCTCAATTGTCATTAGCTCTCTGCAGTCCCCTGTAACTGTTGGGGTTTTTTTTTAACCTCAGAACACTGAGCTCTGCAGCTGACGAATCAGAGAGTGGGGGGTGTAGAGAGGCAGCTGCCTGGCTTGGGCGTTAATTTCATGGTGAGGGGATTTTCTCCAGCCACCACCTGGAGGTCGGCAACCCTGTCTGTGGCCATGCTTCTGTGTTCTGTTCCCTCTTCTCTCCTCCTGCACAGGACATGAGGTTTATATTGTAGGGGGAATTGAATGGAGGAGTAGGGCTGCCAGGCCCCAGATGGGGGTGTTAGAATCCCCCCAAAATAATAACATGACCTGCAGACCTACGGTGTGATGTCACTTCCAGGTTTTTTTGAGTTTGCCTCTCTATGAATCATTGGAAACTCTATGGTTTTAGAGTTTCCCAGTGTTTCCTATACAGGACTACCATCACATTTTCCCCCTTTTGACCCACTTAGGGGTCGAATTTCTAAAAAACCCTTCTTAGCGAGCACCTACGCCACGGTAGGAGCGCTCTCCCCAAATTTGGTGTCTCTAGTTCCAGGGGTTTGGCTTGGGTGTTGATTTCACGGTGAGGGGACTTTCTTTTATATATATAGATGTGAATGCAAACATACTGACTCATTCTCAGGCACTGCCCTCTCTGGCTACAGAGCAAAAGCATTTATCTAAGTAAACTTGGGTTTGAGTGATCATCTGCTTGCTGAATGCTGGTTTCACAAACTATCCTTACTTAAAAAGCATGGTTTCAGTTATGCCTGAACCAAGCCATAAAGTTTCATGCCATGAGAAGAGCAAAGCAACACTTCTCAAAGTATGGGCATGTTCATAAAGAGAGCTCGGGGGTAGGTCATTTACCTGTGACTTTCAGTACTCTTTTAAGCCCAGATTTTTCCCTTTTGTCTCCTAATATTGATGTCTGATTATGCAGCTGAAACAACTTCTATTAGGGGCAAACCATATGTTGTGAGTGATTAGAATACATGGATTACATTAATTCATATAGTCTTCTCCATGTCATTTCCAGGGAAAGCCTGATTGCCAGGTAACAGAAAACCATCTGGAGAAAATGCTTGCCTTGGAAGGCAGAGGCTATGGCATTATACCATATTGAAGTCCCTCCCCTTCACAAACCCTGCCCTCCTCAGGCTCCACCCTCAAAAATCTCCATGTTTTCCAACCCAGAGCTGGCAACCCTACCATAAGCTGTGAAGTCCAAAGGGAGATGGCAGTTTAAGGCGCAAAACTTGGGGGTATCTTCTGAGATTTTTGAGGTGGGAAAATAGAGCATGTACATGTGGAGAAAAAGACATATCAGTCACACAAACACACACACACTCTCTCTCTCTTTCTCTTTCTCTCTCTCTATATATATTTATATTTATTTTTATATATATATATATACACACACACATACAGGGCTCTTTTTGTAGCAGGAACTCATTTGCATATTAAGTGACACACCCCTAATG
>NW_015174278.1:936437-993345 GCF_001447785.1 Gekko japonicus
TATATATATTAAAAGGCTGTGATGCAATAAATAAAAGCACTATTATAATTCCAGATTTCCCTTAAACGTCCCCAATACAATTTGGATTAAGCATCCCTGAGAAAGAGAGATTTTGTGAGTCCTGACTGAGACATGGAAAAGGGGAGAGGAAAATGCTGTGAGCTTCTTTGGTCCCCACTGTGGTGAAAGACTGTACTTTTCCTAGGTAGAGGCTGCAGGGGAGGGGAGGAGATGGAAAGCTGAAGTCACAGGGGCAGGTAATGGTACGTAGATGGTTGGCTGGGAAGGAGATAGGGTTTCCATCTCCAGGTTGGGAAATTCCTGGAGATTTGAGGGGTGGAACCTGGAGAGAGTGGGGTTTGAGGAGAGTTGGGACCTCAGACATGTACAAAGCCATAGACTCCACCCTCCAAACCAGCCATTTCCTCCTGGGGAGCCATTGTTGGCAATCTCCAGGTGAGGGCTGGAGATGACTCAGAATTACAACTGCTCTTCAGATGGCAGAGATCAGTTTCCCTGGAGAAAATGGTGGACTCTGTGTCCTTATACCAATTGAAAATTGATGCTGAATGCCCAAGGCCAGGGTCCCCGCCCAGAGCCTCTTACTAGAGCTTGTTGTATTTATTTCCACAAAGGGCCTTATTCCTAGTATACAAATAAAGCTACAATAATAGAGGTATGTCTTTCCTGTAGCTTTCAGAAAAGTTCTAGGATTACTATTAGGAAATATAGTCCTGATGTTATTTTAACTCTTGCATTTTAATGGATGTTTTGTTTTTTTGGCAGCATCTGAAATTTTAGTGTTTATCACTGAAAATTAAATGTACTATTTTTTCCCTATATCACATTTATGTATGGATAGGTGTATAAGCCTGTATCCAGCATCAGTGACCCTTGAGATCTAATATTGACCTCAGTCAGTATTAAGTTCTTGGATCAATAAATGCTGTTATTGATCTCAAAGAAAAGTCAATACCTGCTTGTTAATTTGCAAAGTATGACTGCAAGGAAATGTTACTCATTTTGTTCTTTGTTATCACCCTATTTATATCTGTTTTTAACATCTTCTGTATTACTACCTAGAGAGCATAATGTCAAAACATTTCAATCCCAGTAGTTAGAAGGGCTGAAGAGAGATGCATATTTCATATTACAGAATAATAGATGAGAAGTACATGTTGTTTCCCCGTCATGAAAATTATGTCCAGAACAGTTGTATACCATCTATAGTGTTTTTCTTTAAGAAAGTTCAGTTTATTTTTCTCTTGATATTATCCATTAGAATAAAATGTATTTCAGCTGCCACAAGAACACATCTTCATAAAAATATAATGGATGAACGAGCTAATCTTGAACTGACTGGAAATTATTCTTGAAGTCATTAGCATACAGTAGATATTATCTGTTTACACAATAATGGCAGGTGTTTAAGTGAAGATGCTATGGAATGGAAATTTGAAAGTAACTGTGACTCAAATTGTATTTAATTACAACATTTAGCTAGGTGTTAGTGTTACATAATGTAAATGTTAAATTGTGCATGTCCTGATGCATGAAAAATGCCTGTTGCTGTATTTAAATATCACAGCAATTTAGTTCATATTTATCACTTTGCTATTTCAATTTTATAACCTCATAAATGATTTATAGACTGATCCTAAATGCTCTGCATTGAAACAAGTTCCTCAGATTTCTATTTATTTTTCCAAATAACTAAGCTGAGTAATTCCTATTGCGTAGCCTTTAGCAACAGAATTAAACAGATGTCCTTAAAGACTAATACATTTATTAGATTGGTACCCAGAAATAGCCTATTAGTCAGGCCCAAAGGAAATAGTAGGATACCACAGGTTGTCAGCTACAGCTCACAGCTCAAACCAATCTAATTCCTCATCACTGACCTGTAGCCCATCCTGATAATGTATCCCACTTTTACATACCTCGGATGGCATGTCTTTCCTTGCTTAAAGACCCCTACCTAAAACAGCTTTTTACCAACAGCAATTGACCATCCAACAGAGGCAGAGATCTAAGTACCCAAAACCAAATCCTACAATAATCTAGGTCTACTATATCAGCTATATCATGTTGAGCTCTTGCTCATTTTCCAATGTAATGTATGTTGTAACCAATGCTCCCTCTAAGCTGTGGAGTTCTTGTGAGCAAAAATTCTACTTTGTGAGCTACTGGCATTGAAGTTGTGAGTGAGCGATTTGGCTACTGCATAAATTAGTTTGCTCTGGAGCCATCCTTCCTGAGCTAAGACACAAATCTGTGAGCCAGAGGCTAAAAAACTGTGAACTAGCTCACACTAAGTCAGCTTAGAGGGAACACTGGTTGTAACATGCCAACAATGTTTAATGCATCTAATATGAGTGTTCATGTATTTTTGTTGTTGTCGTCGTTCAGTTGCACAGTTGAGTCCGACTCTCCACAACCCCATGGACCAGATCACGCCAGGCCTTCCTGTCTTCTGCTGTCCTCTGAAGTTTGCTCAATTTCATGTTTGTTGCATCTATGACACTGTCTAACCATCTCATCCTTTGCCGTCCCCGTCTTCTTTGACCTTCAGTCTTTCCCAGCATCAGGGTCTTCTCCAGGGAGTGCTCCCTTCTCATTTGGTGGCCAAAGTATTTAAGCTTCAGTTTCATTATCTGGCCTTCCAGGGAACAGTCAACGTTGATTTCTTTTAGGATTGACTGATTTGGTGGCTTCCGGTCTAGCTAAGATGGAGGACTGAAGCGTTTCGCAATCGTGCGAAGCGAGCGACGGCCACTTTTGACAGTTTGGGCAATATACAGCCCAACGCATCACTCCCCAGCGAGGGGGGGGGACAAGCAGGCAGCAGCGCCCTAGAGGGAGTGTGAGGTTGGCGTAATCCAGCTTCGGAAGAAGCTGAATTGGGCTTTGACCTCCTCCCACGAAGAAGGCAAGTGCCAAGCAACTCTATAGTGGCCGATCGAGCCGGATTACCGGCATAAATTCTTCGTCAGCCGACCTCTTTGAAGAAGGACAACAACTGTGAGTTAAAAGAAACAATGCGAAACCCGTTTTGAACGTGCTAGATAACAAAAACGTGCCGCTTACCTGAACTGAGTTTGGAGTCAATTTGAATTAAGCGGTTGAGCGGAAAATGAATAGTAAATCCCAGAAATCCGATTCCGGAGAGAAAAAAGTTGATTGAAGCCTTTAAAAACTGTAAAAACGCTTATTGTTTAACATTCCTGTGGTGAAGATGGAGCCGTGTGCGCAACTGTAAAATCGAAACTCACGAACAATAGCGTGGGAAGAGCAGGCTGGTGTCACAAAGAAAGAGGTCCGTGTGAAACATCCAGGAAGTTGAATTCCTAGACGGGCATTAGCGAAAGGAAGACAGTGGAACTTTTAAAGGTGCCGGACCGGAAGTGAGTTGTATGCGGAAGGAAGGGCCTGCAAAGTATCAATTTGACCTACTCTACATGAAATTACCATAGAGAAGTTGCGCCCGACATTTTGAGGAGGACTTCAACTAAATTTGCTTTTTTAATATATTTCTAAGGGTCTTTGGAAAGCGTAAACAGAGAGGCATGGAGGACTAAATCTTATCATCTAGAAGAGTGCTTTATTTTGCGAATCTGTGAATTGGAAAGAAATCGCCAAGACGGAGACCAGGAGAGGCAAGAAAAGAGCCGACTCAGACCCAGAACTTAAACCGGTTGTGAGACCTAGGATTGGATCTACTTCAACCCCCAAAATGTCAAGAATCAGCCCTTACATTTGAGAACATCTGCATAGCGACTGAGGCAAACCCAAGATTTATACTATGGTTCATGTGTGTCCAGAGCAACAGAGATGGTGCCAAAAGTGCCCCCAAAATGTTACCATTATTCATAAAGATTATTTCCTGGTTTAGTCTCTTGTGAAGTGAACATGGCTGGAGATGTGTGTCACATACACATTTTACAGGAAACTAATTCCATACATAATTCCCTTTTTCTTGCGTCATTGTGCCTTTTTCCTACAAAAGGACTAGTTGTCACTGTTCAAGCAAATGCAACCAAGACTACAGAGACAGAGGAGAAGATACAAAAAATAGAAGAGAAACAAGATTCTTTGACTCAACAAATTACAAGATCAGAGACAATGATGGAGTTCAGAAGGATGCAGACTCATCTGAGATTCAGAGGCATTAAGGAAACAGAGAATGAGAACTTAAAAGAAAAAATGATGGAAGTGATAACGGCTTTTCTGGGCGAGGAGGAAGGGTCAATGGACTCAGACTTTGATTTGATTTATAGAGTGAACTCCAGAATTGCAGAAAAGAAGAATTTACCAAGGGATGTAATTGTACAATTTGTAACAAGATCAATAACAGAGGAGATATTCAAGAAGCAATTCAACGTCCCTTTTGTAATAGAGGGAAACAAAATTATGGTGATGAGAGAACTCCCAAGAACAATACTGCAAGACAGGAAAAGGTATAAATCCTTGGCGGACAAACTCAGAGCTTTGAGCATCAGATATAGATGGGAGATTCCACAAGGTTTATCCTTTACGTATCAAGGTGGGAGGATTCAGATCAGATCGATGATGGACTTTTATAAATTTAAGGCGGACAATGCGGACGTCTTTGGAGAACTTTAAAATAAAACGCATAATGGAGTACAAATTGTTGTCATGGAATGTTAATGGATTAAATTCACCAAACAAGAGGAAAAGAATCAATCATTGGATACAGAAACAGAAATGCAACGTGATATGCTTGCAAGAAACACATATTAGAAAACAGGATATAAAATATTTAAAGAATGCTTTATTTGGAATTGAATTTTGTTCTGCGGCCTCAAACAAGAAAAAAGGAGTTGTGACATATGTGAAGAAGGAGTTACAACCTACAGAAATTTTTAAGGACATAGATGGCAGATACGTGGGTGTGGAATTAATGATTCAGCAGAAAAAAACATTGTTGATCAACGTGTACGCACCCAATGGAGCAAAGGAAAAATTTTTTAAGGATATAACTGACCAATTACAACAATTGACTTATGAGCAAGTTATTATGGCCGGAGACTTTAATGGGACAATAGATCGTCTAGACAGAAAACCACAAAAGGACAACGAATTCAGCGGAAAATTGCCAAAGAATTTTTTTGAATTAGTTAAGCAAGAAAAATTAGAAGATGTTTGGAGGAAATGGAACCCGATGCAGAAAGACTTTACTTTTTATTCCAATAGACATTGCTCTTTTTCCAGAATTGATATGATTTGGATGTCTGAAGAATTATCAATGAAAACACATAAGACTGAAATTTTGCCAAGATGTAATTCAGATCACAATCCGGTGGTATGGAGTTCCACAGAAAGGAAAAAACCCTTTCTGTGGAGGATTAATGAAGACTTGTTGGATAAGAAAACGGTAATTGAGATGTTAAAGGAAGAAACGAAACAATTCTTTCAACAAAATTTAAATAAAGAAACACCGATACAGATTGTATGGGATGCTTATAAAGCGGTGATGAGAGGAATTCTCATCTCGCAAAACGTGAAGCAAAAAAAGGAAAAACTTCAAAAACAAACAGAAGTGTTAGAAAAAATTGCTCAGAAAGAAAAGGAATTAAAAAAGAAGCCTGGAAAAAAGCAAATTATTAAAGAATTAAAGTTGCTGAAGGAACAACTGAATGAGACTTGGAATCAGGAAATGTATTGGAATTTAAAGAAGTTACAACAGAAATCTTTTGAAGGGGCGAACAAACCGGGAAAATACTTAGCTTGGCAACTTAAGGCTAGAAGAGAGAGAAGAATGATAACCAAAATAATAGAAGATGGAAAAGAGTTCGTTGATCCTAATGGAATAAAGAGATGTTTCTTCAAGTATTATGCTAAACTATTCCAAACAACTAGAGTTGATCTTGAGAAGATTAAAACATATTTAAAGGAGATTCCACTACCAAAAATAAGTAAGGAATACAAAGATTTATTAAATGGTCCAATTCAAAAAGAAGAAGTGATGAAGGCAATAGAAGAGACAAAGTTGGGGAAGGCGCCTGGGCCGGACGGATTTACAGCGAAATTCTACAAAAAGATGAAAGAAGAAATTTCCCCGGTCCTGGAAGCTTTAACCAACGAAATAAGAGAAAACAAAAAGGTGCCGGACTCATGGAAAGAAGCAATTATTTCTTTGATTCCAAAGGAAGGACAAGATTCAACAAATGTAAAGAACTACAGGCCAATATCTCTTTTGAACAACGATTATAAAATCTTTGCAAAAATTATTGCAGAAAGGGTGAAAAACTATTTACAAACGGTAATTTCTGAAGATCAAGCGGGCTTTTTACCCAAAAGGCAGATTAGAGACAATGTAAGAATAGTAATGGACGCAATTGAATATTATGAAAAGCACCCAGAAAAAGAAGTAGCTTTTCTGTTTGTTGATGCAGAAAAAGCTTTTGACAATCTTAATTGGAATTTTATGCACCAGATGATGGAAAAGATTGAAGCGGGACAACATTTTAGAAATTGTATTGAAGCTATCTATTCTGAACAAAGAGCTAAAATAAATGTGAATAAAGAACTGACAGATAACTTCAAAGTACAGAAAGGAACAAGGCAAGGTTGTCCGTTATCACCGTTATTATTTATCTGGGTATTGGAAATACTTTTACAAAAAATACAGTACGATCAAGAAATAAAGGGCTTGACACATAAAGGACACCAATACAAATATCGAGCATTTGCAGACGATGTAATGTTTATGGTGGAAAACCCAACAGAAAAATTGACATTGCTTTTTCAAAAAATAAAGGAGTTTGGAGAATTGGCCGGCTTTTACGTAAATAAGAATAAAACAAAACTTATATGTAAAAACATGATCAAACAAAAACAAGTGGAACTACAAGAACTGGTACAATGTGAAGTAGTTAAAAAAACAAAATACCTTGGAATTGAATTAACGGCAAAAAATATAGACCTATATAAGAATAATTATGAGAAATTATGGACTAAGCTGACTCAAGATTTTAAGAAATGGGATAAAATGAACTTATCACTGATGGGAAGAATATCAGTTATAAAAATGAATGTCCTACCACGTTTGATGTTCCTGTTCCAAACAATACCAATTCTGCATAAAACGGATTTGTTGGCCAAGTGGCAACAAGAGTTGTCAAAATTTGTTTGGGCAGGCAAGAAACCAAGGATCAAAATGAAAATACTTTGTGATGCCAAAGAAAGAGGAGGTCTACAAATGCCAAATCTTAGACTATATTATGAAGCGGTTTGTCTAACATGGATGGATCAATGGGTGAAGCTTGAAAATGACAGATTGTTGGGGTTGGAAGGGCATGATTGTAGATTTGGCTGGCATGCATATTTATGGTATGACAAGATAAAAATGGACAGTTTTTTTAAACTTCACTTGGTGAGAAAAGCTTTGTATATGGTATGGACAAGATATAAGAAGTACCAGAGTGACTTAAGACCATTGTGGATTGTACCAGTAGAAGTGTTGATATCTTACTCAAGACAGCGAGGTAGAGACTGGTTGCCATATAGAGATTTAATTAAAAAAGAGGGAACAGAGTGGGTAATGAAAAAGCAGAATGAAATTGAATATGAATATGAGTGGTTGAAATATATGCAGATTTATGATCTTTTTAGATCTGACAAAAAAAACTATGGTTTTAGAGAGGAAAAAAATGAAATTGAAAAGGTTTGGGAGAGTGGAGGAGGAAAAAATATTTCTAAAATGTATAAGGTGTTGTTAAAATGGTATACTGAAGATGAAACTGTTAAAGAACAAATGTTAAAATGGGCTATTAATATGAATAAGGAAGTGGATATGGAAACTTGGGAATATTTGTGGAAAAACTCTATTAAGATCTCGACATGTACTAATGTTAAAGAAAATTGTTATAAGATGATGTATAGGTGGTACATGACACCTAAGAAAATTGCAAATATGAATCAAAATATGTCAAACAAATGTTGGAAATGTAAGAGGCATGAGGGCTCATTTTATCATATGTGGTGGACTTGTGAGAAAGCTGTAGACTTTTGGACAAAAGTCCACAATGAAATGCAAAAAATATTGAAATGTTCTTTTAAAAAAGCACCGGAAATTCTGCTTTTGGGACTTAAAATGGAAGAAGTCAATACGACTAAAAAGACTTTACTCTGGTACCTGATAGTGACAGCGAGAATGATTTATGCTCAGTTTTGGAAGACGGAAAAGGTACCAGAGGTTGAAGAATGGATACAAAAAGTTCTGTTCATGGCACAAATGGATAAGATTACAAAAAAACTGAATAACAAAGAAGACGATGAGTTTTTTGGAGAATGGAATGACTTTAAAATTTATCTGGAAAAGAACTGGGATGTGAAACAAAACTTAATATGTTTAGATCAATATTAAGTCAAATGATGTTATCTTTAGATTGTAATGATGAGAAACTGATATTGTTGATGATATGAAGTAATTTGGAGCAGGGGTGGAAGCATTGTGGGAAGCCATTGGAGGGAGGGGAGGAACTGGGAATGGGGTAGACAATTGATAGAATGAAATGTTTTATATGTTGTATTCCTGAGAAAAAAAAATTTGTTTACCAAAAAAAAAAAAAAAAAAAAAAAAAAAGGATTGACTGATTTGATCTCCTTGCAGTCCAAGGGACTCTCAAGAATCTTCTCCAGCACCATAGTTCAAAAGAATCTATTCTTCGGCGCTCGGCCTTCCTTATAGTCCAACTCTCGCAGCCATACATGACTACTGGGAATACCATTGCTTTGACCATGCGGACTTTTGTTGGCAGGGAGATGTCTCTACTTTTTATCATGCTGTTTAGGTTCGCCTTCGCTATGATCACCAGGAGCAGGCGTCTTTTAATTTCATGGCTGCAGTCACAGTCTGCGGTGATCTGGGATCCCAGGAACGTGAAGTCTGTCACCACTTCCATAGAAGCAAAAAGTATTTGATGTATGTAAAGTTTATGTTATTAACAAAAAATAATAAAAACTTTAAACAAAAAAAAAGAGTCTTCTCCAGCACCAAACGTAATGTAATTGAACTAAAGCTTTATGTTCTTATACAAAATACTTCAAAGGGAGAATCCAATGTGAAATACTGAATTAGGGTTCAACAAGAAGTTTAATACTAGGGGTTGGGTATTTCATACCCAGTAACATGTCTGAGCTTTCTCATGGATGTGGCCTTGATGTGGCGAGGGGACTTGTGTGGTTCGATGAGGCTGTGGGCTATGCCGTGGAGGGCCACCCAGGATGGACAGACTACAGCTGAGAACTCAGACAAAATGTGGTCCACTGGAGAACGAAATGGCAACCCACTCCAGTATCTTTGCCAAGAAAACCCCATGGACAGTAACAAAAGGCTAAAAGATATGACGCCGGAAGATGAGCCCCTCAGGTCAGAAGGTGTCCAATATGCTACTGGGGAAGATCAGAGGGCAAGTACAAGTAACCCCAGAAAGAGTGAAGCGGCTGGGCCAAAGCCGAAAGGACGCTCAGTTGTGGATGTGTCTGATGGTGAAAGGAAAGTCCGATGCTGCAAAGAACAATACTGCATAGGAACCTGGAATGTAAGATCTATGAATCAAGGTAAGCTTGACGTGGTCAAAAATGAGATGGCAAGACTGAACATCGATATCCTAGGAATCAGTGAACTAAAGTGGACAGGAATCGGGAATGGGTGAATTTAACTCAGAAGACCATTATATGTGGCCAAGAACCCACAAAAAAAATGGTGTGGCCTTTATAGTCAACAAGAGAGTGTGAAAGGCAGTAATGAGATACAGTCTCAAAAATGACAGAATGATCACGGTCTGAATCCAAGGCAAACCATTCAACATCCCAGTAATCCAAGTCTATGCCACAACCACTGACGCAGAAAAGTTTGAAGTGGACCAATTCTATGAAGACCTACAACACCTTCTAGAACTAACACACAAAAAAAGATGTCCTCCTCATCATAGGGGACTGGAATGGACAAGTTTGGCCTTGGAGAACAAAATGAAGCAGGGCAAAGGCTAACAGAGATTTGTCAAAGGAACATGCTGGTCACAGCGAACACCCTCTTCCAACAACCTAAGAGGTGACTCTACACATGGACATCACCAGATGGGCAACACCGAAAACAGATTTCCAGAGAACAGCAAGGAGAGATAAGGAGGCCTTCCTGAATGAACAGTGCAAAGTAATACTCAGATCATGAGCTACTCATTGCAAAATTCAGACTTAATCTAAAGAAAGTTGGGAAAACCACTAGGCAATTCAGGCTTGACCTAGATCATATCCCTGATGAATATACAGTGGAGGTGAAGAATAGGTTTAATGGACTAGATTTGATAGACAGAGTGCCTGAAGAACTATGGGCGGAGGTTCGTGACATTGTACGGGAGGCAGCAATCAGCACCATCCCAAAGAAAAAGAAATGCAAGAAAGCAAAGTGACTGTCTTTTTTTTTTAAATAAAGGTTTATTGACTCTTCTAAAAAGGAGAGGTATTTCGCCTAAAAGAGAAAAATTGGGAGGGTATATAGTGGGAGAAAGAGAAAGCTGAGTGATATATTAACTGGTAAATTAAACTGTTAGTAGTGTCCAGTCATTCTTCTTAGGCTTCTTCTGTGAGCAGTCAAACTTCTTTTTTCAGTCCGGTTATAGGTATTATCTGTGTTAGTATGTTAGTAATGTTCCTTTGAATTTCTGTTAAAAAGCTTCTTCTGGGCGCCTTCAGAACCGCTTCTGTGCGTGCTGGTTTCTTTTTCACTCCCATTGACGTGGAGGAGTTTCGTCTGTTTTCTTCTCCTTCCGGCTTTTTTTTCTTCCCCATCCTCCTTCGGGTCGCTGTTAACACTTTCAGTTCATATGCTATAAATCCTCTTTCTTTCTTGCCATTTCAGGAGAGTTCCAGCTTTGAGAATGGTATTGAATTTCGATTTCGCTTTTATACGCTCCCAATCTCTCTGCTGAAACCTCCTCCGCAACTGTTGACTTTTAAAAGCGCTTGCCAGGCACTTTCTCGCTGTCACAGTTCAACTTTTCTCCTTTTACAATTCCCCGTCAGATTCACAGCAATAAACAATCCAGGCAGTAAGCAGCCGGTTCTCACCCATAAGCAAACGCCCAGACCGGAGGTTCCTCCCTTCTTCTCCGCTTGTCTTTACCCAGCTCCGACATCTTGTTTTTTTTTATTTACTTTTTATAAAGTTCTTAAAGCACGCTCCAGAGAAACAAAACTTTTTCATGCTTCGTTTCAAATACATCAAGGGAAATCACTACTATCCGCTCAGTCATCGCTTTATCACTCGGTGACGTCTGGTGGCTCCGCTAAACCCCGTTCGGGGTCGCTCACGCAGCAAGGTCCATTGGGGCAGGGCAGGGCGGGAGCCTCGATCTCCGACCTCTCGGCCGAAAGAGAGACTCCCCCCTAGTACGCCCTAAAGCGCCCCGATCCGAGCTCCTCTCTTCCTGAGGTGCTCATTCGGGTCTCCGCTTGCGCGGATTCCCTCCTCCACCGCGGGCGGGCGAGTCGCCCTCGGGAGCGACCCGAGGATGCGTCCGCCATTCGCGGGAGCCAGACCGGAAGCCAAAGCAAAGTGGCTGTCTGATAAGGCTTTACAAATAGCAGAGACAAGAAGGAAAGCAAAAGGCAGAGGTGAAAAGGAAAGATTTACCCAACTGAATGCAGATTTCCAGAGAGCAGTAAGGAGAGATATGGAGGCTTTCCTGAATGAACAATGCAAAGTAATAGAGGAAAACGGGAAGGACTAGAGATCTCTTCAAGAAAATTGGAGAAATCAAGGGAACGTTCTGTGCAAAGCTGGCCATGATAAAGGACAAAAACTGTAGAGACCTAACAGAAGCAGAAGAAATTAGGAAGAGATGACAAAAATGCACAGAAGAACTATACAAGAAGGACAACCACGATGGTGTGGTCACTGACCTTGAGCCAGACATCCTGGAGTGCAAAGTCAAATGGGCCTTAGAAAGCATTACTAACAACAAGGCTATTGGTGGTGATGGTATCCCAACTGAGCTCTTCAAAGTCTTAAAAGATGATGCTGTTAAGTGCTGCACTCAATATGCCAGCAAATTTGGAAAATGCAACAGTGGACACAGGATTGGAAAAGGTCAGTTTACATTCCAATTCCAAAGAAGGGCAATGCCAACGAATGTTCAAATGATCGCACAATTGCACTCATATCACATGCTAGCAAGGTCATGCTCAAGATCCTACAAGCTAGGCTTCAGCACTACGTGGATAGAGAACTGCCAGAAGTACAAGCTGGGTTTCGAAGTGGTAGAGGAACTAGAGATCAAATTGAGAACATTCGTTGGATTATGGAGAAAGCAAGGGAGTACCAGAAAAACATCTACTTCTCCAGTGGTTCCTTGTGGGACAGTCCTCTACGGATGGGATAAGCTCCTCCCTCCATCGCAGGGTCAGCTCTGAGCTTGATCCGGGCTGGGAGGGGCCTATCCCCTGGAGGCTTCCCCAGTTCTAGCCGGCCCTGCATTAAAGCAGGACATGCCTGGGCAGCGCTGCAGAGCGCAACCTGAAGAAAACAGAAAGAGAAGAAGGAAGATCGAGGAGGAGACCATGGAGCTCTGCGTCCCCAGTGTCTGTGGGAGACGGAGGAGCTTCACTAGGGCAGAGCAGCGCTGGGATGTTCCTGGCAGTGGCAGCTCATTGGTGCCTCGTAGCAGCCTACCGTTGGCCTTACCCACCTGTGGGCAAAGGGCCTGCTCACCGAAAACCTGTGGGAGTGTGGAGGGTTCTGCGGATGATCCCAACAGTAATTCATCAGCAGTTGACCTGGTGGATGGCACCCCTCAGGTTCAGTCATGGGTCTCCTCTCAGAGACCCACCAAGTCTCGTAATGACTACGGATGCCAGTCTATCAGGCTGGGGAGCTCACTCAGTGGGTCAAATGACCCAAGGAGAGTGGTCAATACAGGAAGCTCAAAAGAGTATCAACTTCCTGGAACTCAGGGCAATTCGTCTGGGCCTTCTGAGTCTTCACAAACATCTGGGAGGCCGTCATGTTCTGGTCCAGATGGACAATATGACGGCAAAGGCCTACGTGAATCACCAGGGCAGGACTGAGTCAGGTGTCTTCACCACGAAGTGTCCAAATTGATGACCTGGGCGGAAAGTCACCTATTGTCATTGAAAGTGACTGACGTGGCAGGGAAGGACAACGGCCTGGCAGACTGGCTCAGCAGATGAAGGATGGACCAATCAGAATAGGGCCTGAACAGATTCAGGACAGCAACAGTGGACCTGTTTGCGACGGAGTCCAACTGTCAGGTTCCAGAATTCTTTGCCAGAGCAAGAAACGCACGGGCCAAAGGCACAGACGCATTAAGCTGTGAGTGGCCACAATGACTCCTCTATGCGTTTTCCCCAATTCAGATCCTTCACTTAGTCATTCAAAAATCCATCAATAAAGGGCGGAAGTAATTCTGATAGCCCCATTCTGGCCACGGAGAGCTTGGTTCCAAGATCTACAGAGTCTTTCCGTGGAGGAGCCTTGGCAGCTTCCCATTCGGGAAGATCTCCTGACAGAAGGTCTAATGAATCACCCTTGCTCAGAGATGCTCAAGCTCACAGCATGGAGGTTGAGTGGCAAATGTTGAGGGGGGCAGGTTACCCAGAGACAGTAGTATCTACCATGCTGGCTTCCCACAAAACATCCACAAACAGGTCCTACAATGCCACATGGAAAGTGTTCCATGAGTGGTGTATGGGTCAAGGTATTCAACCCCTTGAGGCCTCAGTCAGGGTGGTATTACGGTTCTTACAGGATGGTCTAGATAAGGGGCTTAGTACCAGCACACTGAGGAGACAGGTGTCAGCCATCTCGGCAGTTCAGGGAGCCAGACATGGGAGGTCTCTTAGGCATGATGTAAAAAGATTCCTAAAGGGAGCGTCTCTGTTAAACCCTCAGAAAGTCCACAGGTTCCCTACCTGAACACGGTATTAAGAGCCCTCTGTAAACCCCCTTTCGAACCAATGGGGTCGTGCCCACTCAAGGAATTAACCTTTAAGACGCTATTCCTGGTAGGTATCACTTCGGCATGTAGAGTGTCAGAGTTGAGAGCTCTGTCGATCAATAAAGAGTTATGTATTTTTCACAGGGATAAAGTGGTACTTCAACCAGACCCAGCCTTTTTTCCTAAAATAAACTCAGTCTTTCATAGGGTGGAGGAATTGGTCCTACCATCATTTTGCCTGAACCCTAAACTTGACAAAGAAAGGGAGTGGCATTGTTTGGATGTTAGACGGGCCCTCTGTTACTACATAGATAGGACTCAGAAATATAGAAAATCGGACTCCCTCTTTGTGTCCTTTCGACAGGCGGCAAGGGGAGCAGGTTTCCACCGCCACCCTCAGCAGGTGGATTAAGGGCTGTATCATTTTGGCCTACAAGGCAAAGGGGATTGAGCCCCCCGAGGGGATAGTGGCACACTCTCTGAGGGGGGCTGCAACCACGGCTGCATACAGGTCTTTTCCTACTCTGGAGGCCGTGTGTAGAGCAGCTACCTGGAAGTCTGTCCATTCTTTCACGAGACACTATAGAGTGGACAAGATAGCGTCAGCGGAAGCGGCCTTTGGTTGCCGGGTGCTTCAACACACTCTGTAAACAGGGAAGTCTTCCCACCCTTGGGGACACTTGCTTTTTTATGTCCCATTTGTAGAGGACTGTCCCACAAGGAACCACTGGAGAATGGAAGGTTTCTTTCACTTACTGTGAAGCTTCCTTTCTTAGTGGTTCAGAAGTGGGACAGTCTTGTCCTCCCTTTGGGCATACTTCCCAGTTTACAGAAGGTTCTGATGAAGCGTTTTCTGGCTTCTGTCTTAATAGGAGGTTGTTAGGACAAAGGGACACAGGAGTGGTCCTGGTTATGTTCATCAGTTTGTTGAGTTCTGTCCATGTTTGAGAGAGGCATTTTTCTTCCTTCTAGTTCGTGATGGGGAAATAAGGGGCTGGAAGACAACTGGGGAAGCCTCCAGGGATCAAGCTCAGAGCCGACCCTGCGATGGAGGGAGGAGCTTATCCCATCCGTAGAGGACTGTCCCACTTCTGAACCACCAAGAAAGCAAGCTTCACGGTAAGTGAAAGAAACCTTCCTTTCTGCTTCATTGACTACACTAAAGCCTTTGATTGTGTGGATCACAACAAACTATGGCAAGTCCTTAAAGAGAGTACCAGACCACCTCACATTTCTCCTGAGAAACCTGTATAAGGGTAAAGAAGCAACACTTAGAACCGGATGTGGAACAACTGATTGGTTTAGCATAGGAAAAGGACTCCGACAAGGATGTATATTGTCACCTTGCTTATTTAATTTAGATGCAGAGTACATCATACGAAATGCCAGCCTGGATGAATCACAAGCCGGAATTAAGATTGCCGGGAAAAACATCAACAACCTCAGATATGCAGACGATACCACTCTAATGGCAGAAAGTGAAGAGGACTTAAAGAGCCTCTTGTTCAGAGTGAAAGAGGAGAGCACAAAAGTTGGCTTGAAACTCAAAATTAAAAAAAAGTAAGATCATGGCATCCGGCCCCATCACTCCTTGGCCAATAGAAGGGGAAGACATGGAAGCAGTGACAGACTTCATGTTTCTGGGTTACAAGATCATTGCAGACGGTGACTGCAGCCATGAAATTAAAAGACGCATGCTCCTTGGGAGGAAAGTGATGGCAAACCTAGACAGCATAATAAAAAGTAGAGACATCTCCGTGCCAACAAAAGTCCATATGGTCAAATCAATGGTATTCCCAGTAGTAATGTATGGCTGCGAGAGTTGGACCTTAAGGAAGGCTGAGCACCAAAGAATAGATGCTTTTGAATTATGGTGCTGGAGAAGACTCTTGAGAGTCCCTTGGACTGCAAGGAGATCAAATCAGTCAGTCCTAAAAGAAATCAACCCTGACTGTTCCCTTGAAGGCCAGATACTGAAGCTGAAGCTCAAATACTTTGGCCTTCAAATGAGAAGGGAGCACTCACTGGAGAAGACCCTGATGCTAGGAAAGATTGAAGGTCAAAGAAGACGGGGATGGCAAAGGATGAGATGGTTAGACAGTGTTATTGATGTGTGATGTGGTCCATGGGGTCGCAAAGAGTCGGACTCAACTGTGCAACTGAATAAGAACATGCCTGATATTTCAGGTATGAGGTTAGCAATCCAGTGCCACTGCTGTCTTCCTAACATGACTCCCAAATCAGATATTATCACCACTAATAACTTTAGATTTGAGAATCCTGTTGGTAGGGCAGGGACAGCTAGGGAGGAGGGAAGAACCTTACAGCTATTTGTTGCTGCCTGGTCCCTTTACATATTAAAGGGCCATTATTTTCTGTGGGAAGATCTGGCTTCTGGAGTTGTAGATCTGTTTGTATGTGTGTATTTGTTTAGTACCATTAAGTCACTTCTGACTTATGGCAGCCCTATGAATTAATGACCTCCAAAACATCCTATCATTAAGATCCTTGCTCAGGTCTTACAAACTGAGGCTGGTGGCTTCCTTGATCATCAATCTATCTCATGTTGGGTCTTCCTCTTTTTTTGCTGCCCTCAATTTTTCCTAGCATTATTGTCTTTTCCAGGAAGTCTTGTCTCCTCATGATGTGACCAAAGTACAATAGCCCCAGTTTAGTCATTTTAGCTTCTACAGGGAGTTTAAGCTTGAGTTACAGGCCTACCCCTCTAGAAAATAGTGGCCCTTTAAAATTTAAAGGAATCAGGGAGGTACTGACAAGCCAGCTAATATCTTTTAGACCTGGCTTCTGGTGTTACAGCCCATAGGAAAAAGCCTCTAAGCCAGCCCTGGACCTTATCTTGCAGGTTCCATTGGAGGCTCTGAGGCCATACTCCAGGCCTCTCTGTTTCTATAGGATGCCATCAGTGTCATTGGAAGTAGCAAAGACTGCCCTGGCCCTGACATTGAGAAAATGGCAGGATGAGACGTGAGAGTCAAGAGGAGTTTTCCCACTGATCCAGCAGTCCGTCTGCCATTCTCATTGTCAGAGGCTGGAGCAGGCTCTGCAACTGTTGATGTGGGTGGTGGTGCCCTGACGGTGCACAAAGGCCATGAATGCAGCCAAGAAAGGCATTTTGGAAGTATTATTCTGCTATTTCTGGAACAACAACACTCCCAACAGTTCATTAAAATAGCAACCATGCGCTTCCTGACTTCCCAATTCAGAATTAAAATGATAATTTCTTATCTGCACATCCTTATTGAACACTCTCTCTCCTCAGTGTTTTGTAAAGAACGTGTGATTCCTCACTCATAATAGGTACGGATAGCTCAGCATGACCCACCCTTTAAGATGTTAATTAGTTCAGCTTAGCTTTATAAAGTTTCTGTCCTGCCCTAATTGGATCTGCTTATCATGTTTCATATTGCACCTTCCTTGATCTGATCTGATTTTGTGTTAATCCTGTTCTACCCACTTATCTACAGGTGGGCATGGTCCCCCCACTCTGAATGGATTGATTTCTCTTGGTTTATTCTTTCAAACTGGCCCCTCTACATATCTCCCCACTCTATCCTTTATGTGGCTTGTAACTTTGTGGTCCATGGGGTCGTGAAGAGTCGGACTCAACTGTGTGACTGAACAACAACAACAACAACAACAACAACTTTCAAATATAAATATACTTCATGCATCTGATGAAGTGAGCTCTGACTCACAAACGTTTACGCAGGAGTAGATTTTGTAAGTTCTTAAAGAGACAGTGTACCTCTAACTATGCCAAAGACTACATCTTTAATCCTACTTTCACTTTTTAAGAATGTAAATATCACACTTATAATTTAGTTGTGCAGTGGATCTTGTGGAACAAATATTACTTTTCTGCAGCATTCCTTTAACCCATTGAAGTACAGAAATTAAGTTGGTATTTAAGTTGCAGTACCTTTTGGCAATTCTTTTAGGGATCATGTGTCTGTTGAAGTTGTATGGATAAATTCCCAATTCTCCATCCTCACAATAATTGGACTAATTCAGAACCCATGTTTCCACTCAAGGACCCCTTCCCCCAGTGGCTGGAGATTTCTTATGCTTGTTAGCCTCATTTGCAGGTAAAATTCCTGGCAGTTAACAGTGTGCAGGCTCAATCCGTGGTCAGCTGCGGCTTGAAGTTAGGTAGTTCAAAGGAAACAAGCAAACTAGCCAGAGAGACAGAAGGGAAAACAAACCCTCTGACTCCCAACCTATTGCAGCACTTAAGCAAGGAGACCTTCAGGAGCCCTCTGCCAAATTCCTAGATCTTTTTCAGATTCAGTGCTGGCATCAGGGGTCATTTCCTACCGGAGCACGCTACAACAGTGCTCTGGTAGTAAGGAGCCCAGGGGCGCCTCCCCCGACACCTTTCCTGTCTCGCCTGTTTAGGCGGATGGGCCAGGGAAGGCCTGCAGAGCCCCCCTGCTGCCTGGGGGGATTTAAATGCCTTTCTTTCCCTTTCCCAGATGGGGAAGAGAAAGAAAGGCATTTTAAACATGCCTGGATTCCCTACCCGATCTTCTCCAGGTGCCCTGCATCTGCGAAGCACCTGGGGAGGGGAAGGGGAAGGGGAGGTGGGCTGGGGAGGGGAAGGGGAGGTGGGCAGACATGCTCCTTTCCCCCCCCTGAACCTCTCTGATTTTGTGGAGAAAATTGGGGAAGTGTGGGGGGGTGTTAAATGCCTTCCCTTCCCCAGATCGGCGGTTTGGCTGGGGAGGGGAATGGGAGGCAGGTAGACATGCCCCCTTTTCACCCTGATCCTCTCTGCTTTTGCGGAGAAACTCAGGGAAGTGGGGGGGATTTAAATGCCTTTCTTTCTCTTCCCCAAATGGGGAAGGGAAATGAAGGCATTTTAAACATGCCTCGGTTCCCTGCCCGATCTTGAAAACATCAGGCAGGGAACCCAGGCATGCTTGCATTCCTGTGCTTTGCAAGGGGGTGTGGCATTATGCAAATGAGCTCCTGCATCTCTTTTTAAAAATTAAATTACCCCTGGCTGGCATCCTTTCAGTAACACTGTGCTTCCACATAGTAAAGGATCTATATGGAACCTCATTGCTACATATCCAAAGTTCTTAGGATGTAGTATCATTCTCCCCAGTCTCATCATCATCACCTACCAGGCGAAGGATTTGCTGGCATGTCTCCTCTTTATGCACTACCTTCCTTCTATATATAGTACCCACTGTGCATACATGTTTAAATGCATATGCAAAGGAGTATATGCACCTTATGCCATTCATCACTGACCCTGCTACCATAGACAGGGAATAAATCAGGGCCAAGCCAATATCTCCAGGTCTGCCCTGCTATTTTCTTGATATGGTTGAGAAGTTGTGATGGGAAGTGGGGGGGGGGGGAGGTTGTGGCTGGAGAATTTGTGTGAGTGCACTCCAGTTCCTAAAATTCTTTGCATGTTTGAATTTATTCATGCATTTATATCCTACTTTTCATCATGGACTTCAAGGAACAGGATTCCTAGGAGGTCTTCTGATTTAAGCTCTGGCTTTGAATGTTTACCTGGTTAGTTTACATATATGCCACATACCATCTGTCGCTGAAGCCATTGTCATAGGTGTGGAATGTTTACCCAGCTAGTTGGCTTTAGCAAAGCTTTCATGTTCTCCAACCACACTCTCAAACTTAGACCAATACACTCAGTCCATTTCTGTATCCCATGTCATCTTTGTCACCACTCCTTTTGTGGACAAAATAGTGCCATTGGGTTGAATCCTGTGAACTGTTAGCAGAAGGTGCTGATGCCAGAGATTTTTCCTGCATTCCTCTTCTCCCAGCAGTCTTTTCTGATCCCAGAAAGTTGCTTCCTGGGTTCCTGAGACCAACATGCAGCAATAGCCATGTGTACAGTGAGCTTCAATACGGAGAGGAAAGAGGACAAAATTGCTCTTCTTGTTTCTCCTGTCAACACAGCTCTGCTGATAAAAGAGGGGCAAATAACAGTAGAAGTGGGAATACGCTGCTTGGGGCAGACGCTGAGTCTTTTTCTGTTCGTGCTATGAGAACATTGTCACGAGGGAAAGTAGGGCATGGGAAAATACCTTTAAAAAGTTATGTATTCAGATTATCTTTTTGTATTTTTGCATTTGTGTGTGTGCATGCGCATGTGTGACCGTGTCTGAAAGCCTTGGCGACTTCTGGTGACTGCTACTGAGGCATGGAGGATGTTCAGAGAAGTGGCTTGAAAGCCTACCTCTGCCTCCTGACCCTGGTATTCTTTGGAGGTCTCCCATCCAAATACTTGCCAGCGTCAGCCCTGCTTAGCTTCCAAGATCCAACGAGAGCAGGCTTCCCTGGGCTATCCAGGTCATGGCGATATTCAGAATTTTTGTTTTATTACAATGTCCTTTCTGCTGTTTGGAAATGAGTTTCCCCTTTGAAGATCACTTAAGACAGGTAGGAAAATGTGTAGACTAGATTTACCAATGATCTTTGCTAATATTACAATAAATCCTTCCTGGTAATACTAATTTCAGCATTTTATTTAACTTTTGCATATATAAAACCAGCAGCCAGGTTGTTACTCGGTCTCCCCCTGAGGGAACACATTCATCCTGTGCTGAAAACACTGCACTGGCTACCCACAGCATACCGGGTTCGCTTCAAGGTACTGGTTCTTACCTATAAAGCCCTATATGGCCAGGGGCCTGCATACCTGAGAAGCCACCTTTCCCCATATGTTCCCCAGAGGGTACTGCGTTCAAGATCAAAAAATCTTCTTATTCTCCTTGGCCTTAAAGATGTCAGGCTGGCCACAACCAGGGCCAGAGCTTTCTCGACAACAGCACCGCTTTGGTGGAATGAGCTCCCGGAGGACATTAGGGCCCTGCAGGATCTATCACAATTCTGCAAGGCCTGCAAGACAGAGCTCTTCCACCAAGCGTTTGAGGCAACTGTTTAACATCAACTGAGTAAGCTAGGCCCTTTAATTCACCCTGACCGCCTGCTCTAATATCCTCACTTATATGGAGGAATGACATTCACAGGAGCCAAACACCAGCCATATAACTAGTGCTGACTCTACTGCAGCTGATTAGAACAGTTCCTACCATCGTATATATATATAGCACCTTGTATTTTTGATACTACTGTGTTTTTATATTATTACTGTTTTATTGTTTTAATGTTTTTATTGCCATTGGCCTTGTAAGCTGCCCCAAGCCTGTTTCGGTCGGGAAGGCAGGGTATAAATCAAATCAAAGCTATATAGCTTCCATTGGTATATTCTGCCTCTGAAATTATGAATGAATGAATTGAATTTATTACAGCGCATAGCCAGCAATATAAAACCATACCTACAAATATTTATCATATAAATAGATGACAATGTCTAAAATATCCAGATGGTAAAACTATTTGAAATTATTTAAATAGTTTCCTTAATGAGACTGATGAACATTCAGTGATGGGTTTAAGATGTTTTAATTTAGTGTGCTACTTTGGGGGTTGAAAGTTTGCAGTCTCTTTCACAAAAAGGAATGAATTCAAAAGATATACCGGCTCTCCTGCCTTATTTATATTGTCAGAAAAAAAACAGCAATAGCACAGGAAGAGACCTGATGCTTTAAACATTTAGAATTACTTCAGAATTTGTATTATTAGTGGTGTTTTGCTCTGTTTTCTTTCTCAGGGAAAAAAATCTAGTCAATTAAATCTCTCAAGGATGTGAATAATAAAAACATGGATGCTATGTTTCACTGAACTGGAAATGAGCAGTACCTTTTGGGGTCATAGTTTATGATGTGCAATTTAGTACTCTTTTTCCCTTGTGTCTACCAGGAGATTAGTGAAAAATAAGCTGTGTAAATTAAGTTCATTGCAACATTATCTTCAGATATACAGCAGTGAAGATTATAGTGGGTGATAGCGGCAGCATGGATTTTGTATAAAAATATCCCATAGAACCACATTCTTTATGAAAATATTGCTCCAAGGACAGTTAATTTTATATAAATTTCTAGCCTGCCACAACCCAAGATTTTTGGGAGCACCCCCAATCCATTTTCTAATAAGAATCTCCTTCCTCGATCCTACGGAGACCTTGTGCTATGGCACTTGGAATTGTGCCATACTGTTTCAAAGTTCACAGAAGCAGGGGAAATTAACTAAGGACCAGAACTGGCACCCCTATTCAGTAACTCTACCAAATGTTCTCTGTTTTATCATCTGACATCCCAGAGACTGAAATCCATGCGGAAGCTTCTCTACAGCAGGAAATGTAGAGGACATAAGCTAGCTCCTTTGTCTGATTTCTTTCTGTTTTCCAGATGCCATTTCCAAAATGACCATTTCCAGCTTTCTTCCCACTTGAGCTTCAGTATTCTTTTCAGATTTGAAGAATTCTGTTTTGGGGTGTGTGGGGGGGTAGTTGTTCTGATGACATATGATGTATAGTTCTACTTCCTGTAACATAAATTAGTAGTGTCCCTAACAAATTTTACTGACAGCGCCTTGGGGAGGACAAAAGAAAAAAAGAAAAGTTTGAGTATAGTGACACCTTTAAGATCAACAATATTTTATTCAAGGTATAAGCTTTCTTGCACACGAAAGCTCATACCTTGAATACAATTTTCTTGGTCTTAAAGGTGCCACTGGACCCAAACTTTGCTCTGCTGCTTCAGACCAACACGACTACCCACCTGAATCTCTAAAAAGAAAAGAAAGAAAGAAAGAAAGAAAGAAAGAAAGAAAGAAAGAAAGAAAGAAAGAAAGAAAGAAAGAAAGAAAGAAAGAAATGACATGGTTTTTTCTGAACCTAGCATTCTGAACCTAATCGGATAACATTTTGATGGTGTTTGTAGAATGGATCCATTGTTTAATAATTTGGGTTGAAAATAACTGTTTTCTGGAGTGGGGAAAATAGTATATTGGTCAGATACAGTAGTTCAGTGGAGAAGAATGAGACTGATACCAGTGTGGTGGAGGAGAATGAGGAGAGTGATTAAATTATTTTTGTTCATATAAATTATGAATGATCTGTTATTAAGAGACAGTGAAGGGTGAGCTTCTCCCAAAGCCTTTTCCCAATCTGAACTCTCTGAGTGGCAGGTAGGATAGTCTCCCCTGCCTCACCTCCCCCTGCTCCAAAACTTTTGTCTCTATCTTATAATTCTTCTGAAATGTACTATATTCTGGAATTTGGCTATTTTGAAGAGGATGACTTTTCTGCAATAGTGCAACAATTTTTTTTTTGTATGTAAACTCTCCTAAAAAGGAGATAATTTTATTGCTTTTCATATAGAAAGGGGGGAGGGTATATAGAGGGGCAAAGAAAAGGTCGAGTGATGTTTTCATTAGTATATTAATCTGTTAGTAATAATAAAAAAAATTCTTCTTTGGCTTCATTGTGTTGTCAATCATCTTTCATCTTCTCAATTATAAACAATTGTTAAGAAATTAGTAGTGTCCCACTATTATGCTGTTAATAAAAAAAAAAAAGACTTTTCAAACGCCTTGCGAGTTGTTTCTTCTATCTTCGGGCTGGTTTTTCCTCCGAAAAGACAGGAAGGGTCCTCCTCCTCCTTCTCTTCTCCAGCTTCTTAACTTCTCTTCCGGGTCTTCGCTTTCCAATCACAGTCTGCAGCTGCCGCTTTTCAACACGCCTTCCCGATAAAGTCCCAAGCTTTTAGAACGATTATTTCTCTTTTTATGTCTTTCGACTTTAAAATAAACGCTGTCGTTCTTGTGGCTGGATCCCTTATCCGCATCTCCGCTTTAAAGGCATTTTCCTCGTCCGTCCCAGCTCAGAACCTTTCAATAGATTTCCCAGAGGAGACTATCATTCAGAGCGGAAGCTCCTCCCTTCTTGTTGCGCAGTTCATTTTCCAGCACCGACATCTTATTTATTTTGTTTACATTAGACAAAGTTCGCAAAGTGTAGTCAAAAGATATATCTTCATAGCTTTCTATCAAACATTCCATCGCCGAGTGGCACCACCCTATTCAGCTTTCGATCTCCCCCACCTTTTCTCCTTTAAAATCTCTTTTTAAACGGGAGTACGGGAATCCCTCCTCCTCTTTCGCTGGGGGGGGGGAGAGACGCGCTTAGCTTCTTTTCATCGTGACGATCAACAACTTACAATTTCAGCCGCTCCTTTTCTTTTCATTCGCATTTTCGCTTCATCACTCAGGTGGCATCTGGCGGCTCCGCTAAGCCCCGTGCGGGGCCGCGGGCGCGGCGAGGTTCATTGGGGCATGAGAGGAGCCTCAATTTCCAACCATTCGGTCGAGAAAGAGGCTTTCCTCTCGCGCGACCCGAGTTGGAGCCCCTCCTGGGGCTCGTCCGGGTCTCCGCTTGCGCGGATTCCCCCCTCGGCCGCGGGCGGGCGAAGACGCCCTCGGGAGCGCCCCGAGGTTGCGTCCGCCATTTGCGGAAGCCAAACTGGAAGCCAATAGTGCAACAATTATTAAGAGCGCCATTCTGTGCCTTCCTTGTATGTACTAAAGGTTGTTATTTGAATTTTTTTTTAAATAAATGATATATGCTAATTGAGAACAGACTGGATTCCTTTGGCAAAGTATGTTCTACTCCACAAAAATTTGTGCTTTCTGGAAAACTGTGTTCCAGTCTGTGAAAGTTTGTGCCACAATACATCTACCAGTGTACCCCATCTACTTGTTGATAGCTGATTTGAATGATGATTGTAAGCACATAAATATTGTTTTTCTGGATCAGGCCTTGGGGTTTGTCTGCCCCAGTGCTCT
The DNA here is from genome assembly GCF_001447785.1 of Gekko japonicus. NCBI lineage: Eukaryota > Metazoa > Chordata > Lepidosauria > Squamata > Gekkonidae > Gekko > Gekko japonicus. Next base: position 961,169 of record NW_015174278.1, read on the forward strand.
GTTGAGTATTTCTGGCACCCTGCCAAATGGGACACAATAGAGTTTGCAATCTCCCTTTGTCTTTTTCTTGCAGCATGAAGGTTCCATTCGTGGCTATTGTGAATAATAGTGAATTAAATGAATCTTTGTTGTGGGAATTCATCCAATACTTTTAAAAAGTATTTCTGTTATTGGATTTCACAGTGTCCTGGGGACATTGCCCTATGGTGCACATATGGGCTGTGATCACACACACTAAATAATCCACTTTCAATGCACTTTCGAATTGGATTTTGCCAGTTCACAAAGTAAAATACAGTTGGAAAGTGGATTGAAAGTGGATTATTTAGTGTGTGTGATCGCAGCCATGGAAAGGCTTGACTTCCTGCCTACAGAAAGACAGTAACATGCAACTGCTGTCAGATATAAGATTCTACTTATGTTATTGCTAGCTATCATTCAGGTTATGTTTGCAGTGGTGTGCAAAAACTGAATCCTGCCTGTAATGGTGACTTCTTGCAATGGCAAGAAGGTAAGCTGACACCAGGTAGATTTGGTAGCAGCAGCTACTCTATGTCATGTGAATTTGCAGTTTGGTGTTAGATTTTTAAAAAATCCATACATACAGGGCGATTTCTCACTAGAGCTGCCTCGCAGCGCAGCCGCCATTTGCCTCAACACAAACATGTAAATTTCACACCCGAAGCTGCAGGGCTGCATTTTGACTCGCAGCTTCACCCGATTTCCTCCGCAGTTTCGTGATCCTCGGGTGTGAAATTTACATGTTTGTGTCGAGACAAACGGCGGCTGCGCTGCGAGGCAGCTCTAGTGAGAAATCGCCCACAGTTTCCAAAAAGGTAGCTGCAGTCAAACAACCCAAAATCCTGTGGTACCCTAAATACTAGTCTTCAAGAGGGCATGCGACTCTTCAGTGTTTCAGGTGTCTATGTCTTATTGAAATATCTTCTAATACTGTCAAAATATCAGTGGGGAAAGCAAAAAAGAAACCTTAAAGATTTATAAATAGTCAGGAGTGGTCATCATCTGCACTTTGACTTGAATACATGGTAAGATGCTTGTTCAACAGTGCTGGTGATTTGTAGATAGTTTTGTATAGGAAATATTGCCTATTTTGAGTTTACTCAGTGATATTACATTATCCCGTGTATAACAACAGCAGGAAACTAATTTAGATATGAGTTCTATATTTCCAATGCTATAGCACCATATTACCATACAAATTACAAGTAACATTTTAATGTGTTCATTCTATAGTAAATGTCCATGACTATCCCAAAGTTCTAATAGCCATTATTAAAGTAATGTGTAATGTTAAAATGACTTTCATTCATAATCGCAGCTGCCCTATCAGTTTTCATTTTACAAATGAAACTGAGGCAGAGAGGCCACACAGAGTTACTGTGTCTAACCTGAGATTTAAACCCGGATCACCCAGATTCAGGTTCAGCGACCTGCTTAAAGATTGCTCTTGTTTCCACCTTTTTTAAACCCAATTTTCAGTTGGATCCAACCAGCTTTTCTTCTGGTGAAAAAGGAAGGAGTGGATCCTCTGACAACCAAAAAGGCTGTTCTGGAGCTCATGAGACCCATACAGATAAAAACCACGTGGGATGGTAGTTGCAGTAAGAAGAGAAACCAGGTGAGATTGAAGGAAAGTGCTGGCTAGATCCCACCCCATTTTTGTTGTTGGTTATTGTCGGGCACCTGTCTTGATGAACTTCTAAATAATTGTATCAAGACCAGAATTACAACCATAATTTCCTTAAGGTTTTACAATTGTGGCATATAAGTAAATATCTTATTTTACTAGCATGGCTAGAAGGATAGTTTCTTGCTGCAAGATAGGATTCTTTTTAATTATTTGGTTAAAAAAATGTAAACATTGTATGCTTATATGGCAGTATTCCATCTAGATTCTATTGCCATGAGTAGGAGAGGCTTGTGAAATCCCTTATAAAGTATCTATATTTCTCTATTATATTCTCTATTTGTTGTGTATAGAAAGCATCTATGTATAACAGCTTCATTGAGACTGATACAATGGAAAGCTAAGAATGGACAAATTATTTTCCGGGACTGTGTAACTTACATAAAGCTTATGTTCTTATGGTAGATAAATATCACATTGCTTTTAGTTCTGAAACTTCTAACAGTGCCTACAGGAATAGACAATTGTGTCAAGTGACTGCAGGCTTCTATCTTTCCAGATTGATGACATTGAAAGAGCCCATTAGGTACTGATTTAAACTGGTTTGGATAAGCAGAGTCTTAGTTTCAGCCCTTGAGGCTTTGGCCACTAAAAGTTCACTCTGTCCTGGACATATACTAGCTCCACAGGCTATCAACTTTATTAGTGTAGAGATAAGCTGATTAGGTCTTGTCAATCAAAGGTGCCAATATCTCCATTGAGTGTCAGTCTGTCTTTTTGTGTCTGGTTTTGCATTGGAGCAGGAGAGAGAGAGAGAGAGAGAGAGAGAGAGAGAGAGAGAGAGAGAGAGAGAGATGTGGTTTGCATCCCCATGGTTGTTACCATGCAGGGTGCAAAGGTCCTGTGATGATGTGATGACTGTATTAAAGAGTACATCAATTTGTTTTAAAGTGTTTTGATTCTTATGGTGGCATTAAGAGAGAACATTGTGGTTTCAGCTTTACTAGAAATCATAGAGTTCTAGAATTAAAAAAAAGTCTGTCTTTGAAGCCTACTGGGACTTTGAGTCTTGCTGTGCCTATACGCGCTTAAGTGCTCCCACAACTGTCATACTGTGATCCACCACCAACTTAGGTACCATTTTTCTGTCAAAATTATTTAATTGTATAATATGGAATCATGCATATATTTTAATCTTTACACATCTTTATCAATGTGTAATATAAATTGTGGGGCCAAATGGTTTATTTGTGGTGGCACATTTGCTGAGTAAATAATCAGTGTATTTGTGCTCACTAGTTAAGAGGATTAATTTTAAGAAAAACATTGCTTATGGTTTATGAACTGTGACTAAGCATCTAGAAAATACGTCACAGATTATGATAAATACATCAGCTTCTGCATTTGTAGGGAACACTGGAGGAACAGAACATATCTTATATGTCATTTTCACTGTTCCAGATGCAGTTCATCATCTAGTTAATAAAAAGTGGTACAGAGGAAGAAAAAAGATCTGGGCTTTTATTCTTCACATCTGTGATTTGCTCTCCCCATGTGTCCCTCATACATCAAATAAAAACAACAGAAGCCAATCCTTTTCTTCTGTTGCCTTATACCCACCACCCAATGAAATCTAGAGCTAAAGTGCTACTCAACTACATTGTCATAGTGGATTATCTCTTTACCAACTATTCTTCATCCCACTGTATCAATTTTCTATCAACCAACCAGATATTCCTCTTATGAGAAATAGTTAAGGAGATTATTTCTGACTCAGTAAATAAACAGATGTGCCCCCCCATAGTACTGCGTAGTGTGGGTACTGTCACTCAGTACTGAGTGATTTGAAGATGTCACCCTAGAGACCAATTCTTACATTCTATATTATGGACTTGTGAAGATTGTGCATCCTTTCCATAAACACATTGAGTTGGATTCAGTGCAAAATTTCTTCTTCCAGTAGAGCTCTTGCACAAGCAGAAATACAAGAAGAAGACCACAGAAGCCACTTGCGCTAAGTCACTTTATCTCCACTTGTGTTTCTGTTTTCACAAGATCTTGTGCAACTGATTTCTGACCACTATGTAGGGAAGATGTTGAACAAGATCTTGCATAAGCAAAACTGTGTGAAGTCCACTGATATTTCGGCTTGCACATTACTGGATCCAAGCCATTGTTTGCAATCAAGAATTCAGGCATTTATTTTGTTTGTTTCGTGTCTCTCACCCTTATAAACTGGGAAAGCTTTAAACAGTGGTTTTGTTATGCTTACTCTGTATGTTGGTCTTAAGACCGTAATAATAATAAACTAAACTAAACAGTGGTTTGTGTTTCAGCATTGATTGAACTTCTGTGTTGAGGTTTAAATGAAAAATGTTTGAATGCACTCTGTCTCTTAAAATGTGGTTTACTTCCGTGTGTGTGTGTGTGGCACTGCAGCCATAAATATTCAGTTTTGTAGAAAAGGAAGGATGATCTTCTATTTTATATTACAATGAACAAGCTACATTGATCATAAAAGCTCTCAGTACGAATGCAATATCTAGTATTTTTGACAAGTTATAGGTTTTTCTTCCATTGGTTTCTTATGAGTAATTAGTATATGTGTAGTATCTTTAAACTTATTTAGATTCTCTTAAGTGTATTCACATGCTAACAGTTTTCAGTGTTATTCCTTTGTTTAGCATGTGCAATCTGTCACTGAAATAAATCACAAACAATTGACAGCTCATCAAATGATGTTTCCTTAAGGTATTTTGAGTGTTAAGTGCTTATTTTCAAAACCTTTGTTATCTCTCTACCCTCTTACTCTGTGAAAGTCTAGTTAGCTGTAGGTGATAACTCGAAGACATAAAGGAGAAGTATCAGGAAGAGTGGTGGTAGTAATAATAACCATTTAGGTTTTTAAAATCAGGCTGGTGAATATGAGTGTGAACAAAATCTTAGTGTTGCTAATGATACAGTTTTCTGTAGCTCAGACTGAAGGTTGAGGGACAAGATAAGCCTCATGTTTTTCCAAAATATTATACAGTTTGATTTATTTCAGTGCTTGGAGATTCACTTAGATAGTGCACCTTTCTTAATCCATTTGCCTTGCATTTTAAATGTAAATATTTTGAAGTGAATTGAATATGAGAAAGTTTCAGTATTAGAATTAATGTGATTTATTTTAAAACTGGCACTGCTAATAAGTGAAAACATTGATCTGATATCCATAGAACTAGCATAGCCACAACAACAACATATGGTATGTGGATCCCCAAATAATAAGCACCTTTGGCTGTCAAAATTATTTCTATTCTAGGGCATACACACATGGACAGAATTGGCTTTATGGTGACACGTTTAGTTAGAAATGCATTATATTAAAAAGGCAAAGTAATATAACAGATTGCTGTTTTAAAATACTTCTGTAGTTGATTGCATGCTAGATGCATGTTGATTATGAAACCTGTAAATAGAATTTGATATTCTCTTTAAAAGATAACAACTGAGCAGGAAACACTTTTACCTCATCAACAAAGAAAGCTGCATGTATGCTTGTGAATGTGATCAAGATGTCATTTCAACACACACACTGATCAAGATATAATTTACATTTCTGGAGGGTTGTTTTGCCTACATTAGGTATTGTCTCATTGGTGTTCTACACAATGTTTTCAGCTCCTCTAAATGTAATAAGTTTCTGGATACAGTGGTTGATGAGTATGAATATAGTGTCTACTAATATACAAAGTTACACCATATGTGACATGAGAGGCCAGGTTAACGGTAGCCTCTGTGAACTATCAAAACAGAGAAGCAAAGATGTTTTAGCATTAAAAGAAATCAATATTTGTCTTATGCTCTTCCTTAGAGCGTTAGTACATCTTTGAGCATTAGAGGATCACAAGCATTTATATTTCCCTGTTTATTCTGTAGCACCTTTTAGTTTTCTTGGCAGAATAAAAGTGTGTGTGTGTGTGTGTGTGTGTGTGTGTGTGTGTATAGGAGAATAAACTTCTGTATCTCTTAGATATTTAAAGCTTTTCACAATATATTTTAAAATAAAAAAGCTACCCTTAACTATTTATTCTTAAAATGTAATCACTTTCTAATATGTAGAGAAGCACTCTTGTTACTGTCACCACATTAAAGCATTAGTTTTGATTCATAAGGTTTTATCTTACAAATCACATGTTTTGGGGTGGAATTCCTGTTTGCTCATCAATATTAACAGACACACAATGACTTTGAGTGGAATAATGGAGACTAGAAGGTCCCCCCCCCCTTTCCATAAATAAAATGAGCATCTTTTTTGAGTTCTTCCCTGAGGCGGAAATGTTTATCACTCCACCCTCATTCAACAGAAGTGAATTTTATAATAAAATTTTCCCTAATCGGGCTCTGTCAGTGAGGTGTCTTATCGTTGGGAGGAAAATGACACCGATCCTATCGAAAAACAGAGGCAATGTCACCGTGTCTCCAATCACAGCTTCTCAGCTTCCATATCTACCTTCTCCACAAACACCAAGCGCGGCTTTTACTTAAGAACATCAAACCCCAACAAAATCATTAAAATTGCACCCACGTAGAGTTGCAGGGATCAGCCACACTGGCGCAAAATGGGATGTGGGAAAAGAGACTCTCTAAATGTGCTAATTCCATTGTCACGTGTTTACGGCTTAATTTTAATCAGTTAAAAAAGCTACAGATTGCAATAAATTGGCATTATCTCCTGTGACACCAGAGGACACAGTTGGTTCAAGGATTTAGAGGGTCTCTGGCAACAGTATATAGTGCTGCAGACAAAGTATTTTTACGCTTGAACTACGGTAGCTAAGGTGCAATCCCCAGTTAAGACTGCAAACAAAGACTATAACCCACACAGTGCGAAGTTCAACATGCAGACCACCTTCAGTTTAAAATGCTAAACCGAATACTGCAGGAGAACGCTTTTACATGGTTTCTGATATTTTGGGAAGAGGAATTAAAAACTGTTGTTCTTCTGTGTGAACTGTCAGAAAGAATGCTTAAAGCTCTACTTTGAAAGGACTGTTACAGAGTTTTCTCCATTCTAGTCCCAAAGAGTTGTTTGAATTAGTTACATTTTTGTGTGTGAGTTGTGCACCCTCACCTCTGTAGTATGTCTTGTAGTCACAAATAAACACAAGTAGAGGCACATAAACTAGCCATCAGTACATCATATAATGTTGCTTTCTAGAATGAAAGAGGTTTTGATAGTTTGTTTTCTAATAAGGGACTATCATTGGTCATGTGTGGATTGTACATGGCATCCTGTTTCTGATTTCTCTCTTTCTCTCTCTTCTTGCTTTGTCTCCCTTTTGAGTTTGTTGTTCCCTGAAAGGAATTGATTGATATTTTTCTTTTAGCTAACAAGGAGCTTCCTTTTGCTAAGGAATGCATCTTAGCAAATATGTGCATTTCCCAATTTTAGAAGTTACATAAAGCAAAACTACAGTAGCTTTTAGAGGTAATAAATTAATCAAACACTGGAATTGCATATGTAATGTGATGTCAGAAGCAATGAAAAGCAGCTGAGGAGAATAGTTACTTGGACAAATCATTTAACTCATGTGACTACATAGTCCTGTGTGACTGTATATTTAGCTGAAAAGAAATTGTCCGTTAGATTAGTGTTAGATGGATTGCAAAGTATTATTTTTACAGAAAGTACAAGTGCATTGAGTGCAAGGTATAATACATCAGTCATTCAGTTTCCAAAAATGGTATTTCAGCTTTTCAAATTTTATGGTGTAGTATATGATAAAAGGAGTTAATATTAACAGGCATGATAGTTCATATACTGCTCAAAACCAAGCTGTTGTAAACAGAACTCTTTTTGTTTTAATGTGAAGACTCTAAAGAAATTTCTGAGACAAGTTGGTTTCTTTTGGCTATGTGGCAGTGCCTTCATATAAATGTGAATGTGTAAGGCTTTTATAATATTGGAAGTAAAAATATTAAATACACGAATTATTTGCTTTTTAAATAGGTAGGCTAGAAACAATGAATAACATAGTTTGCATTTTGTACTTCCTAGCCTTATTGACGGTTTTCTCATGGGTATTAATATTGCCTTCTGTTTAAACCAAACAGATTTCAGGATTAATTGATATACATTTTATATGCCCAAATCAATCTACGTTTTGTTCTTTTAAATTGACTTTTAACATTATGCTGTTTTAAGTGTGATATATGCTTAGTCAGCTTGAGTACATTTGTGGGGTCCCTTTTCTGGAATAATGGGGAAGAGAAATTCAGAGAAAGTTTTGAATACTGTTCATTTTTGTGACTGGATTAGTTTGCATAACAAAGAAGAGATTTTATAATAGTATGCTTGGCTTTATCAATGCTAGTCTTACTTCATAAAAGAAAATTAGAAAATTAACTGTATAAAGAATTTTAGAAGAAAATACCTTTGAGAAAGAGATGCGTTTTTATTAAGTGTTCAAAAGCATTTTGTTTTTAGAGTTCTTGGAACTGATTTACTATTGATGAATTTGTGTTATTATTTCCAACTGAAATTTTATGAAGTTGTACGTAGCTGCAGCAGTGTTTTATCCTCTTAAAATTAATTGTATTCCTGCCTCGTGTAGCCCAGTCCTAAGCATGTTAACAAGGAAGTAAGTTCCATACAGGTATGTTTACTTAGGTTTATGGTACTAGAAAAGTTAACAAAGATGAAAGGCTGTATTCAGTGGTGTGCCTTTTATAACTCTGAGCTGTAGTTTGTTTTTAAACAATACTGGTTTTACCTTATTTGTGTGCACTTTATTCTTGCCTGACTGCTATGTTGGGAACATATTTAACTGTTTCTAAATTGCAGGATTAAACTAATCTCTTCATGAAGGAAGGCAGCATATTTAAGAGAATATGACATACAGCATAAAAGCTTTCAGTTCTGCCTGATAAGGAGCTGCAAACATCATATACAAGTATAAATGAAAGGTGTTTTGCTTTGTGGAATGATTTGTAAAGAAAAAAAGGTACAACTGCTCACTTTTACAAAACAAGTTAAGCATGTGCTTTATGTTCATAACAACTTGTGTTACCTGGTCCTTTTTCAGTATAAATTACTGTTTAAGCTTTAGTTAATATGCCTGAAATTGTGTATTGAAATAGGAAGGTAATATAATAATCATCAATACAAATAGTAACTATTCACACCCTGTCTTTAGCCTTGTTTCAGCTGTCTGTGATCGTGCTCTAGTGAGTGACTCTCCTTGCAAAAGAAGTACATTTGGTGTGTTCTACTTTTCTGCACATAGGCTGCGCCATTGAGCCACTAGTCAAATAAAAACGTTTTCTTTCTTACTGTTGTGTAAGAGATGAAGTTGGAAATGTACTTAAGGGAACTGACTATCAGCATCTTTTTGTGTTTGTTACCATCATGGAATCTGGAAGAAAGGCCACATTTTTAAGTACCTAGTTGTAACTTTAGTGAGTGTAATGTAAATTTGACCCTATTAAGCTCCCCCCCCCCAGTTCTAAATATGCTAGTGTTACTTTTTAGTACAATATAACATAGCTGTACTTTTTGAAATGTATATCAGTTTCATATTAAACATTTATTCATATACCAGGGATATTAAATAATACATTTTACAGAAAAAGTAGTATCTGGATTATTGGGTAAAGAGTTCTAAGTAAAGTGGTAACCTCACAAAATATAGTTTAAAGTTGGTATGGTGATCATGATTTAAACTTGATTAATTTTAAAAAAGATATCTGTGAATATATTTAAAATAAGTTTCAGTGTGTCAAGATTCTCTTTCTTTTCTTTAAAAGTATGCTTTAATTTTGGTATTGAATTGTACTGCGTAGTAACAACCAATTAACCTTCTGTATCGGTGAAAGGGATTTGTTAAAGTCAAAGTGAATGCTATTACTGCTCTGCTAATAGAAGATGTGAAATATTCTATAAGTCTAGGGAAATGTTCCTTCTGTTCTGATTAATGTGCTATGCACAGTAGGTACAGTATTTGCATAAACACTAGGTACATCTGATACCAGTAGCTTTTAGGTGTTTTGGGTTCTTTCTGATAAATGTTGGATAGTTTTACTTACTGTCATGAGTAGATTACAATACATGTAAAATAGCAGAAGATTTAGAAAAGTTTTATATCGTTTAATGACGTGAAGATATTAGTGGGGAAATTAACTGAACAGTTAGTGCTGCTCTTAATACGGCAGGTAAAGTCTACATATTGTTAAGTTTGATATATTTTGCATTGATAATTGATAAATTCAGCCAGTTGCCAGTCATGGTACAGACCTTAATGTTCTGGAATGCTCCCACTTTACATAGGAATTACAGGGACTCAGTTTTGATTTTAAGATATAGATAGAAATGAAGTGTACATGATATATGAATGCCATATTTTTGAAACGTTATAACTATTAGAATGTATTTTTTTTAAATTGAACATATCATTATTGCTTCTGACTTGAGTTTCAGCACTGAATTATTTTAATAGCAACAACAGCATTTGAACATCATGATAACATTGCTATACATCAGAATAAATTTAAAAATCCATTTCCCCCCAAATCTTAAATTACCTTTATATGACATAGCAATGTAATTTAATTACCTAGAATGACTCATCTGGTGTCTTTATGAGCTTCTTTATACTAAGGATGTTGGAATTTTATTACCATAATAATATATTGTGGAAATATACTGTCATTTAAATAACATATGTGTTTAGTTTGGGTAGGAGACACATGTCTGTAAGAAGAAGAAACTAGAAAAAATTGTTCACTGATAGGGAAAATAAAACCCTGTCTGATAATGATGATAAATCTTGATTAACTGAGATTATTAGTAAACTTTATGCAAATATAGATTAAAATACATATATTTTATCAGTGTAGGAAATTGCCTCTGTGCCTGGTAAGTGGCAACCTCTAGCAACAATGAAAAGCATTGCCAGCTCCCATTTTCTTGGCTCTGTTATAATGGGCTCAAGAGAGGACTCCAGAGACTGATTTCGCAACATATATGTACACTGAGTGCTCAGAACAGGTTTGTAAAAAGGCCTACAGCCAGAAATTGTGTGGTGAGGGGGCATGAATATGTGGGGAGAGGGGCTGGCATCTTAGAGATTAGCCATATTTATTCCAGCATAAATCAGAGCTCACTTCACCAGAAGTATAAAGTGCTTATCCATGAAGTTGATGAATTTATATTAAAGGCTGCAGACAACAGGGAGGGGATGTTACAAGGAGAGGCTAGGGTTTTTTTTTTTTGCATAGTTTATTCCCTGATCTCTGCACACATATTTTGCCATTAGTTTTCACTCCCCCACCCCCAGTTTTGTTTTGTTTCTTTTGAGGCCACTGTTACCCTAATCTTTTCCTGGAAGCTGATTTTGAGTTACCTTTTTCTAATGCATAATTTTGCTTTCAGTTTTCTTTGTCCCGCCCACTCCCATGCACTGCTAGCCCACTTTTTGATGATTGAACTGTTATCATCATCAAAGCACTCCCTCTTCCCCTGCCCGGAAAACAAGTGGTTTCATTTTATATTTGTTTTTAAAGGCACTAGAATATCAAGATTTTGCCTTAGTGACAAATTGTACAATTGTGAAAGGGGGGGGGGGAGAGATATGCAAAAGAACCATTCCCAAACCTAGTGTATTGAGCATGCAGATCAAAAGAGTAATATCCTCAGAGAGGGTAAAGGTCACTCTTAAATGTTGATACATATTGGCAAAGTAGGATTAACAAAATCTCAGCTCATTAACATCTGTAGGGGGTTGGATATGCAAAATGCTGACACTTGTTGTGAATAAGAACCCTTAGTTATTATTAAGACTCTGTTAAAAATTAAAGCTGGAAATTCAGAAGTGGGGCATGACATACTTGGGGGGGGGGTGGCAGTGCTCCAGTCCCAACTGCCCTCATAGTTCCAGAATCACAGCTTGCCATATGTTCCCAAGCTTAGATATGGAATAGCCTGAAATAAAGCCCTGAGCATAATAACTTAATCATAAGTGTGCTATGGAGCAGATGGTCACGGAACCTACCAGGGGAGAGGCGATCCTTGATTTGGTCCTAAGTAACACTCAAGACCTGGTGAGAGATGTAAAAGTGATTGCACCGCTTGGAAACAGTGATCATAATGTTGTTGAGTTCATCATTTGTACAAATAGAGAATTGGCCAAAAAGACTCACACAACCATTTTTAACTTTAAAAGGGGTAATTTCTCTGATATGAGGGGACACGTGGGGAGGAAACTGAAAGGAAAAGTAGAAAGGGTCAAAAAAATTGGGGAAGCTTGGGATCTATTTAAAACTACGATCCTAGAAGCTCAAAAAATATATATTCCGCAGGTTAGGAAAGGCACAAACAGGTATAGGAAAAAGCCTGCATGGTTAACAAACAGAGTAATGGAGGCTGTAAAAAGTAAAAAGAATTCCTTTAAGCAGTGGAAAGCTAGTCACAGTGAGGCTGATAAAACGGAACACAGGCTATGGCAAATAAAATGCAAGTCTGAGGTCAGGCAGGCAAAAAGGGAATATGAGGAGCATATAGCAAAAAACGTAAAAACCAACAATAAAACTTTCTTCAAATACATTAGAAACAGGAAACCAGCGGCTTCCGGTCTAGCTAAGATGGAGGACTGAAGCGTTTCGCAATCGTGCGAAGCGAGCGACGGCCACTTTTGACAGTTTGGGCAATATACAGCCCAACGCATCACTCCCCAGCGAGGGGGGGGGACAAGCAGGCAGCAGCGCCCTAGAGGGAGTGTGAGGTTGGCGTAATCCAGCTTCGGAAGAAGCTGAATTGGGCTTTGACCTCCTCCCACGAAGAAGGCAAGTGCCAAGCAACTCTATAGTGGCCGATCGAGCCGGATTACCGGCATAAATTCTTCGTCAGCAGACTTCTTTGAAGAAGGACAACAACTGTGAGTTAAAAGAAACAATGCGAAACCCGTTTTGAACGTGCTAGATAACAAAAACGTGCCGCTTACCTGAACTGAGTTTGGAGTCAATTTGAATTAAGCGGTTGAGCGGAAAATGAATAGTAAATCCCAGAAATCCGATTCCGGAGAGAAAAAAGTTGATTGAAGCCTTTAAAAACTGTAAAAACGCTTATTGTTTAACATTCCTGTGGTGAAGATGGAGCCGTGTGCGCAACTGTAAAATCGAAACTCACGAACAATAGCGTGGGAAGAGCAGGCTGGTGTCACAAAGAAAGAGGTCCGTGTGAAACATCCAGGAAGTTGAATTCCTAGACGGGCATTAGCGAAAGGAAGACAGTGGAACTTTTAAAGGTGCCGGACCGGAAGTGAGTTGTATGCGGAAGGAAGGGCCTGCAAAGTATCAATTTGACCTACTCTACATGAAATTACCATAGAGAAGTTGCGCCCGACATTTTGAGGAGGACTTCAACTAAATTTGCTTTTTTAATATATTTCTAAGGGTCTTTGGAAAGCGTAAACAGAGAGGCATGGAGGACTAAATCTTATCATCTAGAAGAGTGCTTTATTTTGCGAATCTGTGAATTGGAAAGAAATCGCCAAGACGGAGACCAGGAGAGGCAAGAAAAGAGCCGACTCAGACCCAGAACTTAAACCCTTAGAGTTCTTGCAGAGTCCTGGCTGATTGAGTGTGGGAGAGGAACGGGCATTGTTTGACTGGGATTGCCTGTAATTGAGAGGAAGTGGAAGGGGCATTGTTTTGCCTGTGATTGAGTGCCTGGGTGAATTTGAATTTGAATAGCTGCTGCCTGACCTCTGCTGGGGGAGGCCTCTATTTAAGGAAGCACCTTGCCAGAGGCAGAGGAGACCAGCTGAGCTCTGAGCAGGAGCAGGAGAGAGAGCTGTGAGAGAGGTGAGTGGGTTTCTTTTACTTGCTTTCAGCTGAGAGAATTCAGCTAAGGATATTTTGTGGGAAAACTGTGTTTAGCAGTGTGTGGAAGCACTTAGAGTTCTTGCAGAGTCCTGGCTGATTGAGTGTGGGAGAGGAACGGGCATTGTTTGACTGGGATTGCCTGTAATTGAGAGGAAGTGGAAGGGGCATTGTTTTGCCTGTGATTGAGTGCCTGGGTGAATTTGAATTTGAATAGCTGCTGCCTGACCTCTGCTGGGGGAGGCCTCTATTTAAGGAAGCACCTTGCCAGAGGCAGAGGAGACCAGCTGAGCTCTGAGCAGGAGCAGGAGAGAGAGCTGTGAGAGAGGTGAGTGGGTTTCTTTTACTTGCTTTCAGCTGAGAGAATTCAGCTAAGGATATTTTGTGGGAAAACTGTGTTTAGCAGTGTGTGGAAGCACTTAGAGTTCTTGCAGAGTCCTGGCTGATTGAGTGTGGGAGAGGAACGGGCATTGTTTGACTGGGATTGCCTGTAATTGAGAGGAAGTGGAAGGGGCATTGTTTTGCCTGTGATTGAGTGCCTGGGTGAATTTGAATTTGAATAGCTGCTGCCTGACCTCTGCTGGGGGAGGCCTCTATTTAAGGAAGCACCTTGCCAGAGGCAGAGGAGACCAGCTGAGCTCTGAGCAGGAGCAGGAGAGAGAGCTGTGAGAGAGGTGAGTGGGTTTCTTTTACTTGCTTTCAGCTGAGAGAATTCAGCTAAGGATATTTTGTGGGAAAACTGTGTTTAGCAGTGTGTGGAAGCACTTAGAGTTCTTGCAGAGTCCTGGCTGATTGAGTGTGGGAGAGGAACGGGCATTGTTTGACTGGGATTGCCTGTAATTGAGAGGAAGTGGAAGGGGCATTGTTTTGCCTGTGATTGAGTGCCTGGGTGAATTTGAATTTGAATAGCTGCTGCCTGACCTCTGCTGGGGGAGGCCTCTATTTAAGGAAGCACCTTGCCAGAGGCAGAGGAGACCAGCTGAGCTCTGAGCAGGAGCAGGAGAGAGAGCTGTGAGAGAGGTGAGTGGGTTTCTTTTACTTGCTTTCAGCTGAGAGAATTCAGCTAAGGATATTTTGTGGGAAAACTGTGTTTAGCAGTGTGTGGAAGCACTTAGAGTTCTTGCAGAGTCCTGGCTGATTGAGTGTGGGAGAGGAACGGGCATTGTTTGACTGGGATTGCCTGTAATTGAGAGGAAGTGGAAGGGGCATTGTTTTGCCTGTGATTGAGTGCCTGGGTGAATTTGAATTTGAATAGCTGCTGCCTGACCTCTGCTGGGGGAGGCCTCTATTTAAGGAAGCACCTTGCCAGAGGCAGAGGAGACCAGCTGAGCTCTGAGCAGGAGCAGGAGAGAGAGCTGTGAGAGAGGTGAGTGGGTTTCTTTTACTTGCTTTCAGCTGAGAGAATTCAGCTAAGGATATTTTGTGGGAAAACTGTGTTTAGCAGTGTGTGGAAGCACTTAGAGTTCTTGCAGAGTCCTGGCTGATTGAGTGTGGGAGAGGAACGGGCATTGTTTGACTGGGATTGCCTGTAATTGAGAGGAAGTGGAAGGGGCATTGTTTTGCCTGTGATTGAGTGCCTGGGTGAATTTGAATTTGAATAGCTGCTGCCTGACCTCTGCTGGGGGAGGCCTCTATTTAAGGAAGCACCTTGGCAGAGGCACGAGCCTCTGGCACGAGCCGAAGGGTGAGCTAAAGGGCTCTTTGCCTGTGGCTCTTAGCCTAGGGACTCTTAGACTAGGGGCGCTGTAAGAAGCCCAAAAAGAGCCAGAAAGACAAGGCCCTAGGCTCTTTGTCTTTCCCGTAAAATAATTTGACTTGATAACAAAACCCACATAAATACCAAGGGTTTAAAAGGGGGATTATATTTATTTATTTTAAAAGAATTATGAAGCCAGAATGCCAGCAGGGGGTTGGGGGCTATCCAGTGTTTTGCACGGAGTGTCACATGTATGACTATCTGCCCACTGGGCAGAAGTCTTGGGTGTGTCCTCGGTGCAAGGAGCTCCTGGTTCTCAGGGAACGTGTGTGCTCCCTTGAGGCCAA
This sequence comes from Gekko japonicus, assembly GCF_001447785.1. NCBI lineage: Eukaryota > Metazoa > Chordata > Lepidosauria > Squamata > Gekkonidae > Gekko > Gekko japonicus. Next base: position 976,722 of record NW_015174278.1, read on the forward strand.
GGTGGCTGACCTGGAGAAGCAGAGACAGTCAGCTAGGCACACAGAAAAGACTCTCGGGGACTTGTTAGCTTCGTCCCACTCTGGATCTGGCAGCCCCGCTGCTGTCAGGGAGCATGAGGGTCTAGGGGAAACAGGGCACCATGCTGAGGATAAGGGGAATGTGCCCTCAGAAGGGACCTCTTCCCCAGCTGGTGAGCGGCTCTCCTTTTGCACCAAGGAACCATCCCTGAGCAGGGTGGGAGGGGGGCTCTTGGTAGTGGGTGATTCGATCCTTAGGCAGGTAGACAGCTGGGTGGCGAACCCGCGTACTGACCGTATGGTGACTTGCCTGCCTGGTGCGAAGGTAGCGGACATTACGCGTGTTTTAGATAGGCTGGTAGATAGTGCTGGGGAGGAGCCAGTGGTCGTGGTGCATGTCGGCACCAACGATGTGGGGAAATGCAGTCGTGAGGTCCTGGAGGAGAAATTTAGGCTGCTGGGCAGGAAACTTAGGTCCAGGACCTCCAAGGTAGCCTTCTCAGAAGTGTTACCTGTTCCACGCGCAGGGCCGGAGAGACAGGCAGAGATCAGGAGTCTCAATGCGTGGATGAGACGATGGTGTAGGGGGGAAGGGTTCAGGTTTGTTAGGCACTGGGATACTTTTTGGAACAAGAGGGAGCTGTACAGGCGAGACGGTCTCCACTTGTCCCGAGAAGGAACCAGGCTGCTGGCACTTAAAATCAAAAAGGTGGCAGAGCAGCTTTTAAACTGAATATTGGGGGAAAGCCGACAGGAGATGAAAAGTCTCTGGTTCGGGTTGGCTCATCTGAGAGAGGTGAGGGGGTACCGGTTGCTTTTCTACAGGGAGGTGGATTGAAATTGTCCACAGAGGCCATGGCTGGTGACATGGACTGCCGGACAACGACTCGAGATAGCAAGAGGAAGGATGCAGGCTTAACTTGTAAGGGAAATTACAGCTGTTTCTATACAAATGCTAGAAGTGTCCGAGGTAAAATCGGGGAGTTGGAGTGCTTGGTGTCGGAGGGAAAAATAGACATTGTGGGTATTTCTGAAACTTGGTGGGATGAGGAAAATCAGTGGGACACAGTGATTCCCGGTTATATATTATATCGGAAGGATAGGGGGGGAAGGGTTGGAGGTGGGGTAGCTCTGTATGTCAGAGAGGGTATAAAGTCTAGAAAGATTGAGAGGCTAAGTGAATTGGATTCGCTTCTGGAAGTTCTATGGGTTGAAATAGGGGGGCCAAAAGGAAACTTAACACTGGGAGTTTGTTATCGCCCACCAGATCAAAAGATAGAGGAGGATTATAAAATGATGAATGCCTTAAAGATAGCAACTAGACAAAAACACTGTGTAATAATAGGTGATTTTAACTACCCACACATTGATTGGGTCAATATGTGTTCTAGTCGGGAAAAAGAGATTGAGTTTCTAGACACTCTAAATGACTGTGCTATGGAGCAGATGGTCACGGAACCTACCAGGGGAGAGGCGATCCTTGATTTGGTCCTAAGTAACACTCAAGACCTGGTGAGAGATGTAAAAGTGATTGCACCGCTTGGAAACAGTGATCATAATGTTGTTGAGTTCATCATTTGTACAAATAGAGAATTGGCCAAAAAGACTCACACAACCATTTTTAACTTTAAAAGGGGTAATTTCTCTGATATGAGGGGACACGTGGGGAGGAAACTGAAAGGAAAAGTAGAAAGGGTCAAAACAATTGGGGAAGCTTGGGATCTATTTAAAACTACGATCCTAGAAGCTCAAAAAATATATATTCCGCAGGTTAGGAAAGGCACAAACAGGTATAGGAAAAAGCCTGCATGGTTAACAAACAGAGTAATGGAGGCTGTAAAAAGTAAAAAGAATTCCTTTAAGCAGTGGAAAGCTAGTCACAGTGAGGCTGATAAAACGGAACACAGGCTATGGCAAATAAAATGCAAGTCTGAGGTCAGGCAGGCAAAAAGGGAATATGAGGAGCATATAGCAAAAAACGTAAAAACCAACAATAAAACTTTCTTCAAATACATTAGAAACAGGAAACCAGCCAGGGAGGCAGTGGGGCCCTTGGACGACCAAGGGGTAAAAGGAGTATTGAAGGATGATAGGGAAATGGCTGAGAAGCTAAATGCATTTTTTGCCTCCGTCTTCACTGTGGAAGATGAGAAGTGCTTGCCCACTCCAGAACCACTGATTTCAGGAGGGGTGTTGGAAGACCTGAGTCAGATTGAGGTGATGAGAGAGGAGGTCCTAAAACTGATAGACAACTTAAAAACTGAAAAATCACCAGGCCCAGATGGCATACATCCGAGAGTTCTGAAAGAACTCAAATGTGAACTTGTAGATCTCCTGACAAAGATATGTAATCTTTCCTTAAAATCTGCCTCCATTCCTGAGGATTGGAAGGTAGCTAATGTCACTCCCATCTTTAAAAAGGGTTCCAGAGGAGATCCGGGAAATTACAGGCCAGTCAGTCTGACGTCGATACCGGGTAAATTGGTGGAAACCATTATTAAGGAAAGAATTAGTAGGCACATAGATGAACAAAACCTATTGAGGCAGACTCAGCACGGTTTCTGTAAGGGAAGATCTTGTCTCACTAACCTGTTAGTGTTCTTTGAGGGGGTGAACAAACATGTGGACAAGGGGGATCCAATAGATATTATTTACCTTGACTTCCAGAAAGCTTTTGATAAAGTTCCTCATCAAAGGCTCCTAAGTAAGCTCAAAAATCATGGGATAGAAGGACAAGTCCTTTTATGGATCAAAAACTGGCTAGTTCATAGAAAACAGAGAGTGAGTGTAGGTGGGCAATTTTCTCAGTGGAGGGTGGTAAGCAGTGGGGTACCGCAGGGATCAGTACTTGGTCCACTGCTTTTTAACTTGTTCATTAATGATTTGGAGATGGGAGTAAGCAGTGAAGTGGCTAAATTTGCGGATGATACAAAGTTGTTCAGGGTGGTGAAAACCAGTGAGGATTGTGAGGCACTCCAAGGGGATCTGTCAAGGATGGGCGAGTGGGCGTCAACATGGCAAATGGGGTTCAATGTGGCCAAGTGCAAGGTGATGCACATTGGAGCCAAAAATCCTAAATATAAATACACATTGATGGGGTCTGAACTGGCAGAGACTGAGCAAGAGAGAGATCTTGGAGTTGTAGTGGATAACTCACTGAAAATGTCGAGACAGTGTGTGACTGCAATAAAGAAGGCCAATGCTATGCTGGGGATTATTAGGAAGGGTATTGAAAACAGATCAGCCAATATAATAATGCCCCTATATAAATCAATGGTGAGACCTCATTTGGAATACTGTGTGCAGTTCTGGGCACCACACCTTAAAAAGGATATTATAGCTTTGGAAAAAGTGCAGAAAAGGGCAACTCGAATGATAAAAGGGTTGGAACACTTTCCCTATGAGGAAAGGTTAAAGCGCTTAGGGCTCTTTAGCTTGGAGAAAAGACGACTGAGGGGTGACATGATCGAGGTTTATAAGATTATGCATGGGAAAGAGCAGGTAAAGAAAGAGGTACTTTTCTCCCTTTCTCACAATACAAGAACTCGTGGGCACTCCATGAAACTGCAGAGCGGTCGGGTTAGAACGGATAAAAGGAAGTACTTCTTCACCCAAAGAGTGATTAACACATGGAATTCACTGCCACAGGAAGTGGTGGGTGCTACAAGCATGGACGGCTTCAAAAGGGAATTAGATAAGCATATGGAGCAGAGGTCCATCAGTGGCTATTAGCCACAAGGTATAGCTAGGGGCTCTGGGGCAAGTGATGCTCTGTCTTCTTGGTGCTTGGGGGGGGGTCAACAGTGGGAGGGCTTCTAATGTCCTGGCCCCACTGCTGGACCTCCTGATGGCACTGGTATTTCTGGCCACTGTGTGACACAGAGTGTTGGACTGGATGGGCCTTTGGCCTGATCCAACATTGGCGTCTCTTATGTTCTTATGTTCTTAAGTGGTAAACTGCTGTCTCTTTCTGCCCTTTCTATGCCAAATGGGTTTCCAGTTATGTACCAAAGCATGTCAGGGAAGAGGAAGTGTGATGGAAACATGCTTGAGTCATGCAGAGCAGACCTGCATTTTGGTGCAAGAATTCCATGTGTGCACAAAATAACAGGAAGTAATGGTATATTCATGGCACCTTTTTACACTGGTTTTCTGCTGAACACGTCTGTCTTTTATTAGAAGCACAAATAAGAGAGGATGGATTATAGGGGTAGAGAAAATTATAGGGCTGTGTTAGAGATGCATGCTTAGCTTGGTGGAGCCCTCCCCCCAAAAAAAAGAACTTGAAAAGGTTTTGTTGATTTCTCATCCCATTGTAAAATCCTGCAAAAATCTCTAGATACTCCCTCAGGCACTGACAGGATTCTCATGGTGCTTGTTTCAGACTGTTGAACTTGCACTTGGTGTTTCTGTTCTCTGCCTACTGAATTCACAAAGTGGTGTTCTCTTGGAGAAAATCCTTTCAACAAACCCCACTGCTTGCAGCTGAAATTTGTCATTGCAGGGTTTGAAACACTTGAGGTATGTAACCCATGATTTGTTTTAACTCTGTGTCTGTAAAAGAGGGTGACTCATTTCCAGTTTCTGCCTAAGAATCTTACAAGGATTACCACTCACTTAAGCCTAACTGTTCAGTTAGACCTGGTGACCCTATCCCTTTGTTCTTGTCAATTATACTTCTGGCTGAGTTTCTTAGGCCTGGTCTATTTTGCAACAGAATGAGGTGGCAGACTGCTGAGATGGTGGTATGGATTGCCACTTCAGACAGCAAGTGAAGGATTAAATTTTTCAAAGCTCCCCTTCATTAATACGGAAGTGGCAAACTAACACAGCATGCAAAGGCTAAAACCTTGCTTTCTGGCATACCCAGAGAAGGAGATGGGATAGATATGGGCTAATAAACTGACACTCAATCCAGGCAATGCTGAGATGTTGGCCAATAACAAAGGTGGCCAGGGACTAAAGAGTCAGCATATCCTGGAAGTGGTTGCACGCCTCCCAAGGAAGCAGGTGCATAGCTTGGAAGTGCTGTTGGATCCTGTCCTACAGATTGTGGACTCTTGTCTTCTCTGTGACATGTAGCACCTTTTATAATCTTTGGCTGATATACCAGCTACTATTGTTCCTCAGAAAACATGAAAAAAATGCCAAAATTCTCAGTACTCTATTTTTCTCTGCTAGAGCTGAAATCAGACTGAATTCTCCTCAGTATCCACTTCAGAAGTCTTTCTCTGCTCAGCTGATGAGAAAGAGGAAGTGTCTTAGAGAAAGGAAGAGATTCACGGTTGTTGTTATATGTGTTACAATCAAATATTATGTGTTCTATAGACTCAATACCATCTGCACAACAGGGACATATCCTTTCTTCATAAGAAGTTTTATTAAATTTTCCTTCCAGGACTGCAGATGGGAGTACATCCCAGCGCATTAGTGTAAATGTTCTTCTGTAGTCCTGATTTAGTAAATGGGAGAGGTAGGGCATAGGGATTACTCTGTTATCTGGAGCCAAGATGCCTCGCCATTTCCCTATCATGTTTAAATCGTGTTATCTTGAGATATCCAATATTCTCTGTTTTGCCATAGACTTGGCCTTTTCATAACCCATAGAGCACAAATATTGTTTAGACAAGTCGTAAGAGGCTAATTTCTTCTCTAGCACCTTGAACCAAGGTGGTTCAAAGTGATCTAACATCATTAGATTTGTCAGTCCCTTGGGTAGGAAAGCTAGCTTTATCCAAAACATTGTCACTGCAATCTATAGCTTTGCCTCAACTGTAACCATACCTGTCTATATACGAATAAGAGCATTTGGAACCCCATTGGGGGCTTGTAAAATTGCTCTCAAGAATTTCGACTGAACTGTATCTGCTTTCTTGAGGTTTGCTGTAATGTTGATGGGGGCTCCATATGTGAGCTGAGGCAAAGATTTGTCCTTAAATAGTCTAAGGGCAGCCACTGGACATTTACCCCCTTTATTCCAGTAAAAAATTTTGATTGCCCCAGAACTCTTTTTGAACACTAGATCCAAACTCTTGAAACCAGCAGTGTCCCAGTCAGGGCACTGAGCCAGGGTGATAAAATCCCGATAAACTACAGCAACACCCTCTCTCCACCCGCAAGGTTTATGCTGATGTATCACTGAGTACCCTGGGGGTGCATAGTTGGGAGAGATTATGCCCTCCACCATTCAGATCTCAGTGGTACACTCAGCCCTCTCACTCAGAATTAAATGCTGGATGGCTGCTGTTTTGCCTGTAATTGGCCTAGTAGTTAAATCCAAGATATTATACTCCAGTGGGATGTTATGGTTGCCTGCTATCCCCTCACCTTACCTGCCTGCTGTCCCTTCACCTTACTTGGCCTGCTCTTAGTTGTTGGTTTTTTGTTTTTTTTTTACTATGGCATTTCCCCCCTCCTTTTAAATCCGACCTGAGGGGCTCATCTTCCGGCGTCATATCTTTTAGCCTTTTGATACTGTCCATGGGGTTTTCTTGGCAAACATACTGGAGTGGGTTGCCATTACCTTCTCCAGAGTTGTTTTTATAAAACAAGCAAGTTGTTTACCATGCATGGCCATGCTGTTACAGGTGCATGAGAGACAAATATATTTTAATTTTTAACCCCACGTTTGGAAGTACATTTTCCTGTCCCCACATTTTGCCCTAGCTGTTAAAGAAGCCAGTGCAGAGAGACATGCCAAGTGTTCAGGGCAAAGGCTGTAGACATTTTTGACTTGGCCTGAAATGTGCAGCTGTGAAAGAGGATTTTGCAATAATCAGTAAATGTAATTGTTAGTTTGACTTCAGTGTCAGGGTTTGTAGATATAGCATAACCAACTTTATATTAAGTGCACATATTAAAGTGGTTTAGCTAGATTTCTTCATAGTTCTTTCATGAGTAGGGAAAGAAAAACCAGGCAAAGTTCGGCAAGCAGCTTTCTCTCCTGAATAGTCTGAATTTCTCAGGTGTTAGACCCTTACCCACTCTCATATTATTATTTAATATGTGTGTATTCACTGTATTTGGAATGTGGTGCCATTCACATTTGTGTTGTCCTAAATGCTTTTGTTCGTTACTGCATTCCATGCTGTTCAGTCTTTCAGACCCATATATTTACTAACCATTCAAGGGCCCTGTGGTATTCACACATAGATTATGTAAAATAAAAAATACATTATTAAGGCTGTGTGCTGTGAATGGATTATTACAATTTGCCTATCATGGTAATAACACCTGTTAGAGGTGTGATACAAAAGGCAGTGACAAGCAGTGTAATTTAGTAATTGTAGCCATTGTACTGTATGGCTGGTCAGTTCACCAAGCAAGTACAAAGAGACTAGTGTTATGGCAGAGCAGGGCTAGGTAATCTTAATAGAGAGAGCTAGCTATGTACTGAAAGAGACTGTTGGTGGGGGCCTAAACTCCCAGGGGGTAACTTAGAATGAGTTGAAAAGAAAGAGCAAAAATGCAAAAAAAAAATATAGGTTTTTCTTGTTTCAGTTCTTAAAGTGACAGGAGACGTCTAATGATGGGCATTGGTGATTCTTGTTTGACTTGCTGGGGGGAAAAGAAACAGAGAGTTGGGTGTGCCCAGGAAATGTAAGGAATATTGTGTTTAGGTAGTGAATATTAGGTCTGGGCAAGATTGTTATATGCAGAAAATTATATGGAGGAAAGGCAAAGGAATCAGTAATCACAATAAGTGATTACTGGAGGAGTGGAGGGGGGAAGTTCATTTTTTTCTGCATTTACAGCTGTGGCTGGAAAATATGGTCATAAATGAAAAGAGCCATATTGCAAGAAAATCTTCACTGTCAAGACAGTCTGACATGGGAATATGAACCTACCTATCTCCTAAGAGGCTCTATTTACCCCTTCTTGAGGAGAATATATAGTGTTGTTCAGAGTAATATGATGCTCTTTTGTACTGGTGGCAAACTGTGCTCTCTTTTAGTTCCTAGTTCCTAAAATAGTACCTGGAAAGAAAACAGACTAACAACTTCCCCCTTTGTTTCTGTGGAACCATGCTGATGATGTTGAAGTGTCTGAAATACAGGCCTAGATCCTACACCTTAAAAACTTTCATATTTTCCCTCTGAACCTACTTCTGAAAACTGTGTCTGTGCTCATGGTCTCTTGCTTATGCTTGTCTTTTTCTGGTCAATTCAAAATCTTTCTGTTACAAACATTGTTTCTTTTCATTTTATAAAACTATTTGTTTGTCTCCTGGATATTAACGAACGGTCAATGAAAATGGACCCTATGTGCCCTTATCTCTTGCAAAAAGATTTATAATATTATTGCTGCTGTTGTTGTTCATTTAACTCATAAACCGCCCTCCTCGATGGGCTCAGAGTGGTGTACAACACTATCAAAACATGCAACAAATTAAAAATATACAATAAATAATTAATTACAGCTGAAATCAATAGACATCAACCAGCTCATCGATGGCATATACCGTATTTCTCTCCTTCATGGGGTGGATCGCAGGCTGGACATGTTAAAGGCCATCGCTGTCCTCAGTCGTAGGCCTGGAGGAACATCTTCATCTTGCACGCCCTGTGGAACCAGGTAGAGAGTTCCACCAGGCCGTGGCCAGGGCTGAGAAAGCCCTGGCTCACGTTGAGGACAGCCGGATGTCTCTTGGGCCAGGGACCACCAGTAGGTTTTGGTCTTCCAAACATAAGGCTCTTCAGGGCCTCAACTTGGAGCCAGTGCAGCTGGTGAAGCACAGGTTGTAGGTGTGCTGTCATTGGGATACCTGTAAGTACGCATGCTGCTGCATTCTGGACAAGCTGCAATTTTGGGGTCAGCCTCTGGGGCAGTGTTATGTAGAACGGGTTACAGTGATCCAGCCTCCAGGTGACTGTTGCATGGTTCACTGTGGCGAGGTTAGGGCTACAGAGGATGGGGGCCAGTTGCCTGACTTGATGCAGTTGGAGAAACACCAGCCTGGCAACATTTGCTACCTGTGTCTACATAGATAAGGAGGTATCCAGGAGCATGCCCAAGCTCTTGATGGTTGGTGCCAGTGTCAGCGGCATGTCGTCAAGTGCCAGGAGTTGGCACCCCAGCCTTGGGTTGCCCCCACCCAGCAACAGGACCTCAGTCTTTGATGGATTCAATTTCAGCCAGTTCTGTTTCAACTATCCAGCCATGGCCTCCAGTTCCTCAGTCAAATTAGATGGAGCAGCAGCCATCCATCCATTAGCAGATACAGCTGGGTGTTAACAGCATACTAGTGACAACCTAGCCTGAAACTTCACACCAGTTGGGTGAGGGGGTGCATATAGATGTTAAATAGCATAGGAAAGAGGATTGCCCTTTGGGGAAACCTGCACAAAGGCTGCTGGGGTGACATCCTTTCTCCTAGCATCACTTTCTGTCCCTGACACTGGAGAAATGAAGTAAGCCACTTCAAAGCTACTCCACAAACTCCTATGATGGTGAGGCAGTGGGCCAACAAATCATGGTCGACCATGTCAAAACACGCTGTCAGATCTAATAGCAACAGCAGTGCCAACCTGCCTCAATCCAGCTGTCTGTGGAGATTGTCTGTGAGGGCGACCAACACCCTCCATCTCATGGCCAGGGCGGAAGCTGGACTGGAAAGGGTCTAGGGCCAACGTGTCCTCCAGGAAACTCTGGAGCTGCTCTGCCACTGCTCTCTCAATTACCTTGACCAGAAACAAAAGATTTGAGACAGGGCAGTATTTGACCAGATCCAGCAGATCCAAAGATGGCTTTTTTTACTGAAAAGGTAAATGTCTAATTCAGTGGATTGAGGGAGGACCTTAAAACTTTATCAAAGTTCAGACATATGCCATATAGACAACAGTTGTACATGGACATATTTTAGATAGTTATAAACCTTTTATTTATTTATTTATTTTATTTATACTTTAAATTTATACCCCGCCCAATGACTCCATTGTTATATTTTATTTCTTTCTATTTGGGGTAATTAAAATCATTTTTGTAAATGCTGTTTTTAAAAACTCTGCAGTAGTTTTCTGCTTCAAGCTCCTATGCATTGTACTGAAGTCTTCCTATATCTCAGCTCTTGAATATTGTCCTAATTCAGTTAGGGACACTTGTGCTCTTCCCCAACCAGACCCAGCAGTTGTGGCCAAGCCTGTGTAGCAGGTGTGATTGTCTCCAAACAGCTGATCAGAAGCATTCCAGTTTTATTTACTTGTCTATGCATATGCAGTCCTGGCTGCTGCATGCGTATTCTTTGTCTGGGATAATATCTTCCTCCCTCTCCTTATTTTTCTATTTTCCAAAAGTTCCTCTACTATTGATTGGTTCCCATTCTTGGTGTCTGTACCCTCTCTTATGTACTATGTGTTAGGCAATTCCATGGCATATTTGCCACTGTGGTAAACGAAAGTATTTTGCAGCACTGGAGCCAAGGATTTGCCAAGACTGTGGTATGGGAAAAAGCAACAAACATGACTTTTGCCTGTCCTCACCTTCCAAACCTGCACAGTCCCTCTGAATCCCTGCTGGTAGTGCCACTGGGGCTTGGCTTGTTCTCACTCTTTTGGGCCATCCCACCATTTTGATTGTCCAGATACCAACTATTTTTGCATTTTGGGGGACACTTGGAGCACAACATGTTGTCATCCCCTGTCAAGAAGAAGGAGGAGGAGGAGATTGGATAAATACCCTGCCCCTTGCTTGGAGTCTCAGAGTGGCTTAGTCTCCTTTCCTTTCCCCACCCCACAAGAGACACCCTGTGAGGTAGGTGGGGCTGAGAGGGCTCTATAGAGGACTGCTCTTGAGAGAACAACTCTGAGAGAACTTGTTACTGACCCAAGGTCACCAGCAGCTGCATGTGGAAGAGTGGGGAATCAAACCACTACACCAAACTGGCTTAACCACTACACCAAACTGTGGAATAGTCTCCCTATCTTTGTCCTTTCCAAATTCCTTCCCTCTTTTTAAAGCTTTCTTTCTTTCTTTCTTTCTTTTTTTAAATCCCCCTGGGTGTTTTCTGTATGGGGACAGGCTTGTGTAGTTCCACATTGCTGCTGCAGTAGCTAATACAGTGCAGCAGCAGCAACAGGGCTTCTGCATGACAGGTTTTCCAGGTAGTGTTTTTTTTTTTAATATAAAATAGCAATCTAATAGCCCTGCATCAATATACTATTGTATTGACATGTATCAGGTTTCCTGAATCCCCAGCTTGCTTGCTTTCTTTTTCTTTTTTGTACAACTTTCTTTTATTTTCTTTTGTAGGAATATGCCACATTTTTTTAAAGACCTGAGAACTTAGAAAACCTGACACACTTTGGTATAATAATATTTGCTTATTTAACCCTATTCAATCACCACTTTTTTAAGAAAAGGAAAGGGAGACAAAAACCCTTCTGACAGGGAGAGGAAATGGCCATTGTAGGAAACATGGCTGCTGTGTGGGTGGAACTGGGAAAGTCTGAACCTTCCCACGCACCTAGCACTTATGTAGGTTTTGCTGCAATGTTTGCCTAAACTTTGCAGCAAAGCAGATTTAGAAAACATTGGAGAAAATTTGGGGAAACCCTGGGAGGGTGCACAAATGCACTATGGTACCATGGGCAAAGGAGCTGTGGTGGCTCAAGGGGTTAAGACATTGAACTGCAGGCTGTGGAAGGTCAGTAGTTCAGCAGTGCAAGACCAGGGTGCCGCATGATGGAGTGAGCTCCCATCTCTAGTTCCAGCTCCTGCCAACCTAGCCATTCGAAAGCAAGAAATTGCAAGTAGATAAATAGGGACCACTTCGGTGGGAAGGTGACAGCATTCCGTGCGGCTTGGTGTTTAGTCATGCCGGCCACATGACTACGGAAACGTCTTCGAACAGCGCTGGCTCTTTGGCTTTGAAACGGAGATGAGCACCGCAACCCTAGAGTCGGATTCGACTGGCTTTCGAGCAAGGGAACCTTTACCTTTACTTACTACGGGCAAGCAGAGGGGACAAACACTTCCCATCAGCATCAAGCTCAGGACAAATAATCCTTGTGCAAACAGCCTCAGTCTTACCTGAACTACCAGTTTCAGATGAACGTATTGATGCTAATTTACCACTCTCAGGGTGCGTTCAGATGGGGCATTTCAGCCGGCATAAACTGTACCGGTTGGAACCGGTGCAGCTTATGCCGGCTAAAACGCGATCACACTTACCTCCTGTCTGCGGAGCCCATCGATGTATGCCCGTTCACACACAGCGGGCATCGGCGGTTTGTTTGTTTTTTAACACAGTTTGCGCATGCGCATAGGCAGCCATCCACAGAATGGCGATCTTCACGCATGCTCAAAACACCCCGTCTTACATTTAAAGTTTAAAGGTAAGGACTTACCTTTAAAGTTTAAAGAGCAAAGTGGCCTCCCTGAGGTCCCAGACTCCTCTAAAAGTTAAACTAAGGACCTTTTCTTTCTTTTTTTAAACAAACGCCGGGGTGAAGCTTTGCCCAAGCGCATATCGCCGACTTTTAAAAAATGGTGGGCGAAAATCAGAAGCCTCGGGCTTTCGAACGGAAGTGGCTCTACAACATTGGAGAGCGATCAGACGGGGGGTAAAGCGATTACAACCGTTGCACTCAGGATACCACCATTTGGGGACCTAGAGGCAGAATACAGCGGTTTAAAGCTCTTTGCAACGGTTAGGGACGGAAGGCAGATGTTCGCCGGGTGAACGCTGGTAAGTACACTGATTCCAACCCGCACCTATACCGTTGCAAATGCCCCATCTGAACGCACCCTCATTGTCACAGCGATTCTGTCAGACCCTCTAAGTCCTCCTGTTTAAGGACCATGATATCGTGTTAACCATATTGCACATTGTTCATTCTACCCTTAATGTTATGTAATGGCAGTGTTAAATACATTAAAATTGTCATATTAAAACACAGAGATATAATTAGGCTGATGATTCATAGCATCTACCTTAGAAAGACAAGTCATTACATAAATTATTGTAGATAAAAAGCTTACTTGTCCCTCAAAGGACAAGGAATTGGATCAAAGGTGACAACATTTTAGTCTGAGTTCATCTTTGTCAAGGTTTCCTAAGGATTTGAAAGCAAGGATGTGGCTAGAGACCTGCTTGTGGCTGCACCAGGCATTACTGGAGTCAGACTCCGTGTTTGTATACAGTATTTGAAGGGTAATAGAGTTAAATGCTGCCCTCAGAAACCACAGTAATTACTTTTGTTGCTGAAATAGACCTATGCTGTGAATAAAAATATCATTGGAAAGCTATTTCTAACACTACTGCTGCCCTTTATGGCTAAGTGGCAGCCATCATTATTTTTTTTCTAAATTATGTGTTCTTGTTTCAAGCATTTAGATGATGCAAAACAGATTTTTGTGGCAACATGTTGCTCCAAGCCAAAAAAGCATTCAAGGAAGCACTGTGTTTCTCCTAAATTACCTTTTTATTGGGAACTGCTTGAGTTGTTTGTCTTCTTTCACTCATTTTCACAAATCAAGCAATAACTAGCTGCTTACTTTTTTAGTATAACCATATATATGTATGCTTTATAATTCTATCACTGAATTTTAAAATGATATGCATAATAGATGGGTGTTGTTTGTTTGATCAGTTAATTTGTTATTCCCAGATAGACTCCCTTAGAAATAAATTTTCTTAAGTAGCTGCAGAAATGGGATGGGGGAGGGGTGGCCGGCCACTGCTAGTCTTTACTTTGATGTTTGTAAAAATAATTTCTTGCTAAGCATTTGACTACCTACATCTAACTTACAGTTTCACAGCCCATTCTCCAAACCAATTGTTCATTAATATGTCTCTCTTTGGTACAGTTTTTGAAACTTTTCTTAGAATGAGTAGTGGAAAATAGCAACAATGTAAATAATAACCTCTACAGTCATCAGATTTAACCAAGTTCAATAACACAACAAAAACAGCATTGTGATTATTTATTGTGTAAATGGGTGATATGGAGCAGTACAGTCTACGTCCTGCTCTGATATTTGAATTGCTGTAGCCACATGGAGTGAATGTGGAGATTTTCATATTTAGTATAGGTATGCTATACTAGATGTATGCTAATATGAAGCTGTGAAAACCCTCCTGTTGCAATTATGTTGTTATGTCTTTATGATATGTTATCAATAAAAGGAAACGATTATAAGTCTACCTGTTTCTGCTGAGTGCTAATCTAAGAACAGTGTACATCAGGTCTTGGGAGCCTGAACAGCCAACCTCCCAGAACCCACATTCAAAGGGAAATAAATAAATAAAAATATGTTAAAAATTATTTCGGAATATAAATGCTTAGGACTGCAGTGCAGCAGTTGACTTAGAAAGGTATAACTCTTTAGGATTGCGCTGAAGATTGTCTTTGGTGTAACTTGATAGCAAAAGGCTTTTAGAAAACCCCACTCTCTGGCCCTGAACCATCTGTGAAAAGAAAGTGATTACAGTTTTGCAGACATTCATTGGCTCATTACAATGCTGCATATAAGACCCATCTGACCATAAGCTACGGGGCCTTAGAGTCCTACACCTCCAAGAATGACCACATGAAAGAAAGCAAGTTAAACCAGAATGCTAGAGTTTATTGGCCATTATGTAACCAAAAAAGAATTGAGGATGCCTTCTTGATGACAGGAACTAAATATCTTCCCCCTTAGTGTATGGTCTGATAATGATGGTTTGCTTCATCATGGCATACAGAAGTTGAAAGCCCTGGTATGTCACGTCATGTACTGGAGCAAATGCTCATATAGTGCTGTGGATGACACTGTGCTGAGCTTCAAGCCCAGCAACAGCAGAGAACCATGATTTCACATGAGATCTCAAATTTCCTATAGTTGAAGCTGGTTGCTGACATTTTTTACTTCAGCATGCAGTCCTGTTTGATAGTTGCTGAGTATATCTCCAAGTACTTTGAAGTTCTGGTACTGTTAGTCAAGATGTCCTGCATTTTATAGCCAAAATGAAAGCTATGGGTCTGTACTACAGTTATGGCTAACAAAATACTGCACATCTAGTTTTCTGAGATCAGTGTGGGGCATACTCAAGGACTATCTGCATTTTGCTCTATTGGGTTTGATAAATTTCAGACCTATTTCAGGCTTTGAGTATGCTGTAGTGCTGATGTTGTCCCATAGACTCCCATTTGGACATCAGTTAAAGCCCCTTAGAAAGAAGAAATTCTGTGATAAACAGGGCTGTGCCTCTCTTGGAAAGGTAGGAAGGGGAGAAACTGCAAATGCAGACAAGTACACATGGGTACTAGTATCTGTTACAGGAAAAGGAGGCAAAATGTGTTTTTATAATATGGAGACTCTGAAGCAGAAATATTTATAGGAGAAACAAGACATCTGTGAATATATTCTTCAGTACCAACCAAAGCAACTATGGCAAATGACAAGGTAGCTTTGGGACTGCTTTCATGTCCATCTTGGCCAGGACAGCCCTTGTGCTTCAGTCATTTCCCTGGCACCTTCTAACTCTTAAGTTGAATATAGTAAGGACCCCACCCGCTCATCCAGCTGAGACCCCCTTGGTTAGAGGGGTCCCCCTCTTATTTTGGACTCAGTTGTTTTAATAGACAACTCTTTTTACAGCCAAGGGGATCTGAAATTTGGGGAGTCTCATAAAGCAACCTGGGTACAGCCATGACATTGGAAAATCCCAGAGAAGAAGAGGTAGGGTGTGCTGGCATTACAAACTGCTTAAGTGCAATCTCCCTCAGCTCAGGGTTCTCATTAACAGTAAGACTTCTCAATATAAGGTGATAGGGAAGCTACTCCAGATTTGAATCAGCTTCCTGACACTGTAGCTGCCATGGCTGGTAAGGTAAGGGCGGGTTGTCAGTTAAAAGGAGAGAAATAGAGAGGGGGTAGGTTGACAGAGAAGGGGAGGGGAAGTTTATTAGAGAAGAGGAGAGAGAGAAGGAAGCAAAGGGAGGGAAGGGATGCACCCTCCCTGCAACATTCCCCATTTTGAATATCTAATTCTGAACATGGCAAAAGAATGCAGATATTTTTTACAAACCTGAGACAGTCCACAGGTTTGCAGAAACAGTCTAAATGAAATATTGAAGTGTATTTGAAATCGTCCCTGAATTGTTTAAGCCGAGACTTCACAATGCTGTATGGTGAGATCTCAGCTGCCATTTGGGCAGGCAACTCCAATATACAATGCCATTTGAATAGAATAGTTTAATTCTGTTGATTGGAGTTTTTCTTAGTTATGTACTAAGTGGTGATAGGGGATCAGCGGTCCCAGAGGCACCCTCTTGAGTGTGGGGTGCCTCAGGGGGCAGTACTGCCCCCGATGTTATTTAACATCTATATGCGCACCCTTGCCCAGATTGCCTGGAGTTATGGGCTTGGGTGTCATTTTATGTATGGGCTTTCGCCCCTTGTAACCCTCCCGGAGCCCGCTCGCGGGGAGGGCGGGGTAAAAATGCCTAAATAAGTAAAAATAAATAAAATAAAATCAATATGCAGATGACACCCAACTCTATCTGATGCTGGGCGGCCGGTCAGACTCCGACCCAGATGACCTTCATCGGGCATTGCAAGCTGTGGCTGGTTGGCTCAGACTGAGCTGGCTGAAGCTCAGGCCCGTAGCCCGCGTGGGGCCCAC
>NW_015174278.1:995122-995265 GCF_001447785.1 Gekko japonicus
GCTTCTTTTACACAGGCAAGTTACAGCAAGGCACCTTACAAGTACTAAAGATCTGGCTGAGCAAAACTGAGTGTTCTGCCCCCCCATCCATGGCCCTATAGACTTCAGACGCAAATTTCTCAATGCAAACAAAAGAGGGAGCC
>NW_015174278.1:995430-1001395 GCF_001447785.1 Gekko japonicus
CAGCAGCCAAATTGCTCTCTCACAACTTTAATGGCAGTAGCTCACAAAGTAGAAATTTTGCTCACAAAACTCCACAGCTTAGAGGGAACATTGGTGGTGGGCCCCCTGAGCAAAATCTGGGCCCCCTGAGCAAAAAGTTGTTAGCTACGGGCCTGTGTCTAGCTCAAGGAGGATGGCTCCAGAGCAAGCAAATTTGTGCAGCAGCCAAATCGCTCGCTCACAACTTAATCCGTTCCCCTGGAGAAAATGGCTGCTTTGAAGGGTGGACTCTTAAGGTGCTGCATGCTACCAGGGTCCCCCCCCTCCCCAAATTCTGCTGTTCCAAGGCTCCACCCCCAAATCTCCAGTTTGCTGTAGTGGTTAAGAGCACAGACTCTAATCTGGGAGAGCCAGGTTGGATCCCCCACTCCGCAGCCAGAGAGGTGGTGGTTTCATTGTTCATTCAGGCTGTTGTACCCCCCCCAAATTCTGCTGTTCCCAGGCTCCACCCCCAAATCTCCAGTTTGCTGTAGTGGTTAAGAGCACAGACTCTAATCTGGGAGAGCCAGGTTGGATTCCCCACTCCGCAGCCAGAGAGGTTGTGGTTTCATTGTTCATTCAGGCTGTTGTTGCAACTGGAAGTTCAAGGTCCAGGGATGGGTTTGTGTGGAATTGAGGTTTGTGAAGGGGAAAATGGCCACAGAGCATTTGTAGCATCGGGATGGGTCTCCTTGGGAAGCTGCACTCTTTGTGCAATTAAGGTGTCTTTTCTGAGTTCATCTGGGCTGGCAGGACTCCTTAATAACATGGACCTTGCTGCTGCCTCTATTATCCTTTTCCAAATTATCTCTGGTGTCCTATGGCTTTGGGTGTGTCATTTCTCCCTCAGAAGCTGCAGTAATATGCACATTTGAAGTGAATTCCATAGCATTCTGTGGCATCTGCACCTACCATTGAAAAAGAGCCCAAGGAGATCTGGCATTTCCAATGTGCAATGTCTAAAGGAACCCTCTTCTTTGGCCCACTGGAGGTTGTTTCTCCATGCAGGCTTTTTTAGTAGTGTGTGTGCGTGTACACACCCAATCTGAGGCATCAAAAGTTGCTAAACTAATGGCAAGGTGAACCTCTGAGCTGGATTGCTGCCCACTGTGAGAGCAAGTGGTTGTGTTGTGTTCCACTGTAATCTACCTCTTGGCAGGCTCGATCATACTGGGCCCCCTGAGCAAAACATGGGCCCCCTGAGTAAAAAGTTGTTAGCTACGGGCCTGCACAAAACTCCACAGCTTAGAGGGAACATTGGTGGTGGGCCCCCTGAGCAAAATCTGGGCCCCCTGAGCAAAAAGTTGTTAGCTACGGGCCTGCTGAAGCTAAACCCAGCAAAGACGGAGGTCCTGGGCCTAAGTCGGGTCGGGTCGGGGTTGGGGCTCCCCCTCCCGGCCTTCGATGGGGCACCTTTGGTGCCGGTGTCGAGGGTTAGGAGTTTGGGAGTGCTCCTAGACACCTCTTTAACAATGGAGGACCAGGTGGCAGCCATTGCAAAGTCAGCCTTTTACCATCTTGGGCTGGCGCAGCAGTTGGTTCCCTTCCTTGACTGTGATGACTTGGCCACATTGATCCATGCGATGGTTGCCTCGAGGCTGGACTACTGTAACACTCTCTAAATGGGGCTGCCTCTGTCGCAACTCTGGAAGCTTCAGCTAGTGCAGAATGCGGCAGCCAGGCTGTTGATGGGTCTCACTAGGCAGGACCACATCCAGCCGGTGCTGAAGGCGCTGCACTGGCTGCCTGTAGCATACCGGATTTGCTTCGAAGTGCTGGTTCTTACCTATAAAGCCCTTGATGGCCAGGGTCCACCTTACCTAAGGGACCGCCTTTCCCCATATGTCCCCCCAAGAGCACTACACAACATCTTCTGGTTATTCCAGTCTCCAAGGACATCAAGTTGGCTGCAATCAGGGCCAGGGCGTTTTCGGTGGTGGCTCCTATCTGGTGGAATGAGCTCCTGGAGGAGATCCGGGCCCTGCGGGACCTTATGCAGTTCCGCAGGGTCTGTAAGACGAAGCTCTTCCGCCAGGCTTTTGCATAGGAGCCGCCACCGCTACTGTACCACCACCGAGTTGCCATCTTTGATGGTGGATTCTATCAGGATGTGAGCTGGCCCTGGAAAGACGACCAGATGACCTGAAGAACTGGTCATGAAGGGACGACAGTATTATCCGGAACTTATGCTGATGGGTCATGCTGGTTAATGGAAACCCATCTTGGACTGATAAGAGCTTAATATCTAGAGCACTGGCACTTTGTTTGTAATGGATTGTTTTATTCTGTTTTCAGTTCTTGAATCATCTAAACAAACAAAGCACAGACTGATAGTACAAAGCGCTTGAACGTATCAAAGTATATTATAACATACAACTATATTAAAGCAGATACTAATACACAAAAGAATGGTGTAGGTGAACTTCTAACAAAATGCAAGTGAATTCGACGAAAACCTCCGAAATGTCTCTTTGTTTCGCCTCTTCATCAGAAAAATTCCTATGCTTGTCTAGTTTCATTCATGCCACAGTTTGACATATCATGTACAAATCTTCTCCTGGTTTTTCTACCATAAATACATTCTTAAAACAAACGTTTCACCGGGCGTGACTTAGTTCATGATGCATAAGGAACTAGTTAAGGCCAGCTGGATATCTGTTGGGCCGTGGGTTCTTATCTCCCGATTTTAATGCCCTTTGAGGGACATATTGGGAGAGGTAGTCCTGAAGGTACATAGGTCCCTGACTGTTAAGGACTTTAAAGGTAAATACCAAAACCTTGAATCTGATCCAATACTCCACTGGCAACCAATGCAGTTCACACAGCATTGGATGTGTGTCCTCCGTGGGGTCCCCGTAAGGACCAATGCTGCCTCATTTTGTACCAATTGGAACTTTCAGGTCAGTTTCAAGGGTAGCCCTATGTAAAGTGAGTTACAGTAATCCTGTCTAGAAGTAACCGTTGCACGGATTACTGTGGCAAGGTCAGGGCAAGACAATCTGTCTGACTTGGCGCAATTGGAAGAAGGCCTGCTGGACAACATTGGCGATCTGGGTCTCCATAGGTAAAGCGGGGTCCAAGATCACCCCCAGACTCCTGACAGTAAGTGTCGGTGTCAGTGGCACTCCATCAAGGGCTGGGAGTTGGCTCTGGCAGGGAGGGAGGGGTAAAAATCAAATAAATAAATAAATACTGAGTCAACCTCCCCCAGCCTCAGAAGCTCCTTCTTATTTGGATTCAGTTTCAACTGGCTTTGCTTCAACCACCTCACTACAGCCTCCAAACTCTCAGAGTCTCGGTGGCCGCCCATCAGTAGATATAGCTGGGTGTCATCGACATATTGGTGACACCCAAGCCCAAAGCTCTGAACCAGCTGGGCAAGGGGGCACATGTAGATATTAAACAGCTTTGGGGAGAGGATCACCCCTTGAGGCACTCCACATATTAGTGGGTGTCTAGTTGACATCTCCCCCAGTACCACCTTCTGTTGCCAACCTTGGAGAAACAAGATCAACTACTTCAAGACTGTCCCATGGACTCCTGTGTTGATATAGCAGTTTGATATGTTGAGAGCTGGTGTAGCTAGTAACTTAAATTAGGGAGGCCCTGATTCAGATTTTACCTCATCCATGATCCCACGATGTAGCATTAGACCAATTCAGTATTCTTCAAATTCCTTATCTGCAATATTAAGAAAATAATACTTTTGCCAGGAGTGCATGGATGTGCTTTGAACACTTAAAATGCATTGTATTAAATGCTTATTTATTTATTTATAATTCAATTTATATCCCGCCCTCCCCTAAGGCTCAGGGCGACTAACAATTGAGGCAAAAGCCATAATTAAAAAATAAAAACATAACAATAGTACCACAAAGTGCTGGTGCTCTGATGTTCCCAATTCCAAGATGGGTTCCGGTAGGGTGGATCCGGACCAACGACATACGTTCCAAAGTGGCAGATAGCCAGTCTTCTTCCCAGGGCCCATTGCACCCTGATGGTATCTCTGCTAATTTTCGGCGACGGTGCATTGATGGAACAATAGCGGCGGTGGCTCCTACTCGAAAGCCTGGCAGAAGAGCTCCGTCTTGCAGGCCCTGTGGAACTGCGCAAGATCCTGCAGGGCCCGGATCTCCACCGGGAGCTCATTCCACCAGGTAGGAGCCACCGAAAAGGCCCTGGCCCTAGTCTCAGCGAATTTGACATCCCTGAGGCCTGGGGTAGTCAAAAGATGTTGGCCCCCCCACCCGTAGTGCCCTTGGGGGAACATATGGGGAAAGATGGTCCCTAAGGTATGCTGGACCCTGACCATAAAGGGCTTTAAAGGTAAGAACCAGCACTTTGAAGTGGATCCGGTACACTATTGGCAGCCAGTGCAGCACCTTCAGCACAGGCCGGATGTGGTCCCGCCTAGGGAGACCCATCAACAGCCTGGCTGTTGCATTCTGCACTAGCTGCAACTTCCGGATTTGTGACAAAGGCAGCCCCATGTAGAGAGCGTTACAATAGTCCAATCTCAAGATGACCGTCGCATGGATCACTGTAGCCAGGTCATCATGGTCAAGGAAGGGAACCAACTGCCATGCCAGCCTACGATGATAAAAGGCTGACTTTTATCCAGAAGTAACAATTATTCATATTTCCTCTCCACAGTATTAAATAAAAATAAAAAACCCATTTTCATAAAAAGAACTGAAGAGGGGGGAAGTGTATAGAAGGGAGTGTGGGACTAAGTTTCAATGAATGGGCATGAAATTTAATCAGAATCATTTTCTGAGCTGTAATCACTTTCAGTCTCTGCTTCTGCAGCTACTCTGTTGTGTCTGTCATTATCACAGTTATTATGGACCTCTAAAAACTGAAGGTTTGCCCGGATTGAAACAAGCTTCTCTACACTTTCACATGTCAGTTTATTTCTTGATTTAGTGTGAGTGTTTCGAAACATAGACCAGATTCTTTCACATGCTGCAGAAGATGGAGGAATCTGAAGAAGGCAAGAAGCAAGAGGAGTCACAGACTGTGTTGTGCAAAGACCTTGCCACCATGTTGCAGGAGGAATATGTTTGGCAGAATCCCAGATTCCATTCCTGGACCAAATCCCTATATTCTGCAACATTTGAAAGTACCTTCCCAACATCAAGTCCTAAATGTGATGCTTGTTTTGTAATCCAGTCAAATGCACTAACAATGCTATCATCACTTATATTTCCACCTTTGAATCTTGGATCCAGCAGATTTGCAGCAGCATGAATTGGATGGCAACAAAATTCTTCCCTCTTTTTAATAAAATCTTTCACTTTACTTTCTTCTATAGTTTTAAGTGGAGATATACTGAGATTTTCAAAAACAGTTGTTTTTATCTTGGTCATTAGATAAGGAATTTCTGACAAAAGTCCACTATCTGATTCAAATGAAGTGATTGCTGCAGCAATTGGCTTTAGAATCTTCAGGGAATTTTGCAGCTGAACCCAGAAGACATCCTGATCAAGAACAGTGTTTTTTACACTCCTGGGTACTTTAAGATCTTCAACTATTACTGTTTCTTGAAGAGCTTCTTTGTTTTTTAGTAAACTTTAAAAGGAGATCACCACTCCAGCCCACCGAGTTTTACTACAGAACTTCAGTGTCACTATTTTATTCTTTGCATTTTTTTCTTCTTGCTTCTTCTTGAAAACTGCAGCTACAATATGAGTACCTTTTACATGTTTTATAACTTCTTTTGCTTGTCTATAGATCATTTGAAGGGTGTCCAGTTTCATAATATCGTTAAGAAGCGAGTTTAGGCCATGAGATGCACATCCTATTGCAGTAATATGTGGATACTTATCCATTATGATCTCCCATGCTGCTTTCATATTGCTGGCATTGTCAGTCAGCAAAGCAAATACTTTACCACTCCCAATTTTCTGTAGGACTTCATATATTTTACAGCTGATATATTCTGCAG
>NW_015174278.1:1001533-1056380 GCF_001447785.1 Gekko japonicus
TCAGTGCTTTTGTAAAAAACTGGTTGAGATCTAGCCAATTAAAGTCCACCAATAATTCTGGTATCACAAACTTGCGTGAATTGAATGTATGTCACTCCATCCTGTATGGACTTTAATTGGCTAGACTGGAGGCCTATCCTATATAATAGTAATAAACAAATACATAAGTATTGAGGATACAACATCTGGCCTTATACTGCATATGTATTTAACATCTTATGTTAAAAAAAATTTTTCAATGTATGTCAAGTTTGTAATTGGAATTGTGACCACTGAGGAAGGCCCTTTGGGGGACCGAAACACGTTTGATTCAGTTGCACAGCACTAACCCATCTATGTATGAATGTTGAGAAGTTTTTTATGTCTGAATGGTATATTTTTAATGAGTCTAAGTTTTAAAATGTGTACACCTGAATAAATTTTGTATTTTCATAATACTTAGTGTCAGCTTAACCCTTGTGGATCCATAGCAACGTTTAGGGTTGAGTTTTCTTCCCCCTCCCTTTTTCCTTCCCCCTTCCCCTCCTTTTTGTTCGCGTCTGAGGTAAAATGTGTCCAATCTCCAGGTGAGGGCTGGAGATCACTCAGAATTACAACTGCTTTCCAGATGGCAGAGATCAGTTCCCCTGGAGAAAATGGTGGGCTCTGTATCCTTATATGCTGCTGAGGTGACCCCCATATGACAGTCAATGTGACGTAGCAGTCAGGGCTTCAGAGCACGGGAGAGGCTGCCGGTGTGTGGGGGGGGGTGGAAAGCTGAAGGGTGAGGGGGAAATAAAGGTAGGTTGATGATTGGCTGGGAAGACGGTGGGGTTGCCAACTCTAGGTGGGAAATTCCTGGAGATGTGAGGGAGCCTGGAGAGGGTGAGGTTTTAGGAGGCATGGGACCTCAGAGAGGTACAAAGCCATAGACTCCACCCTCCAAACCAACTATTCCCTTCTGGGGAACCATCATTGCCAATCGCCAGGTGAGGGCTGGAGATCACTCAAAATTACAACTGTTCTTTAGGTAGCAGAGATCAGTTCCTCTGGACAAAATGGTGGACTCAGTGTCATTATACCCTGCTGAGGTCGCCACAGCAAATTGACACTGAGTATCCAAGGCCGGGGCACCCGCCCAGAGCCTCTTTCTAGAGGCTGTTGTATTTCTTTCCACAACGGGCCTTTTTCCTAGTTGTTATATAAAGTATGATGTGTGATCCCTAACTCATTCAGAGATATTTTGTTGGGATATATAGACAGCCACTTAAAGTACATAATAATATCAGTCTGCATAGAAACATGTTTCAATGGTCTTATTTGTCTTTACCACCTTAACTTTGTTTTTTAAAGAAAATACATACTGGATATAAACATTAAAAAGCATAAAATTTCCTTAAATGTGTGCTATGAATGGTTGCTGTACAACCTTTTATAATGAAGCTGTAGCTGATTTATTAAAGAAAGGTTGTTAGTCATGTTTATATCCCTCAGCTCCTGTTGCAGCTGCTGTAGGCCTGGTAATGAATGAGTTCCAGTTCTTGGAGAAAATGCCTTTGAGAAAACCGTATGCCAGTGTAGTACCTCCGATTTTCCCATGCAACCTAGTTTTCTCGCCATTTGCTCATGTCATATGGTTGCCAGCCTCCAAGTAAGGCCTGGAGATCTCCTGGAATTACAGGTAATCTCCAGTCTACAGTGGTCAGTTCCCTTGGAGGAAATGACTACTTCAGAGGGTGGACTCTGTGGTATTATACTCACTGAGGTCCTTTCCCTCCTGAAATCCCATCTTTCCCAGGCTGTTCACCCAATCCCCAGGAATTTCCCAACCTGGAGATGGGAACTCTATCACATTCTAATTTTCTGTCTTCTAAAGCCATAGAAAAGATTAAGACATCCCTTCTGTGTTCCCTAGCGGTTCTGCCTATTTCCTTGAAACTGGGAACTTTGTGATAAACGTAGAGAAGTGACCCTGCGGACAAGCTTCAAGGCCTCAGCAACTTCACCAAGAGCATCCACAGTTAAATAGTGTCTTCATCAGGATGATCTTCTGGGGTGCCAATCTCCAGGTGGGACCTGGAGATCCCTGGGAATGACAATATTTCCAGAGGACAGAACTCCAGAAAAAAATGGCTGCTTTAGAGGGTGGACTCTTTGGCATTATACCCCACTGAGGTCCCTCACCAAACCCTGCCTTCCCCAGGCTCATAAGAACATAAGAGAAGTCAATGTTGGATCAGGCCAGTGGCTCATCCAGTCCAACACTCTGTCACACAGTGGCCAAAAATACCAGGTGCTATCAGGAGGTCCAGCAGTGGGGCCAGGACACTAGAAGCCCTCCCACTGTTGCCCCCCACCACCAAGCACCAAGAATACAGAGCATCCCTTGCCCCAGACCTTGTGGCTAATAGCCACTGATGGACCTCTGCTCCTTATGTTTATCTAATTCCCTCTTGAAGCCGTCCATGCTTGTAGCCACCACCACCTCCTGTGGCACTGAATTCCATGTATTAATCACTCTTTGGGTGAAGAAGTACTTCCTTTTATCTGTTCTAACTCGACTGCTCAGCACTTTCATTTAGTGCCCATGAGTTCTTGTATTGTGAGAAAGGGAGAAAAGTACTTCTTTCTCTACCTGCTCTATCCCATGCATAATCTTATAAACCTCAGTCATGTCACCCCTCAGCCATCGTTTCTCCAAGCTAAAGAGCCCCAAGCGTTTTAACCTTTCTTCATAGGGAAAGTGTTCCAACCCTTTTATCATTCTAGTTGCGCTTTTCTACACTTTTTCCAATGTTATAATATCCTTTTTGAGGTGTGGTGACCAGAACTGTACACAGTACTCCAAATGAGGATGTACCATCGATTTATACAGGGGCATTATGATACTGCCTGATTTGTTTTCAATTCCCTTCCTAATAATCCCCAGCATAGCACTGGCCTTTTTTACTGCAGTCGCACTCTGTCTCAACATTTTCAGTGAGTTATCTACTCCGACTCCAAGATCTCTCTCTTGGTCAGTCTCTCAAGGAAGCCCAAATCTCCAGGAATTTCTTAACCTTGAGTTGGAACTATAACTGATATTTCTGCTGACTAATTATTTCATCCCTAAAGTGATTAACCTTCCTAAGGTGATGAAGGATGAGCAGAGGAAGAAGGTATTAACAGCAGCACTTCTTGATGATCCTTTGATGATTCCTCATTCAGTTCTCAGCCAGAGTTGTGAGGCCAATGTAGCAGTGTATAGGAACAGAAAATAATACAGTGCCTTGGGTTGCTCCCTGCCAGCTAAGTAGTCAAGTGCAGTCATTCACAGACTAGCACTCTTGACTTTGCCACAGAAACAGACTTTTTGATGCCTCTGGGCTTGGAAAAGTCTCCCTGTAGCAGAGAGAGCACTCACTGGAGAAGACCCTGATGCTGGGATGTCCCTGATGCAATGACATCACCTGGAAGTGATATCATCACATTGGGGATGTTGTGTGATGATGCTCTGGGTTTTGGGCAAAACTCTATGGTAAAACTGGCTTCAAACCACAGAGTTTTGCCCTCATATCAGAGCATCACTGTGCATCACTGTGCAGTGTCCCCGATATGATAACATCACTTCCAGGTGATGTCATCGCATTGGGGATGTGGCTGTTTGGGGGCAGGGTTTCCCCAGCTGGCCAGCAGTGGGCAGAAAACTGGGGGAACCTCTGCCGGGACCTCGGGACTCGCAACCCTATGCAGAAAGTACTTCAGAACAGTTGAGGAGGCATCATTTTGTATCTGCAGAAACACTTATTAAGAGATGCTTCCTGCATCATAGGAAGGAGATGAGGTTTGGAACCTCTCAACTAGGGTTGCCAGCTGCCCAGTGGGAGTGGGGCCTTTCTCAGCCTCTTGCCTGCTGCTCACCAGCTGGCCAGGGAGGGGGGGAATCCTGCCCCAACTGACCTTTTTTAGGCCTACTACCAGTTTCAAGCCTACTTCCAGTTAGGGGTGACTCTGGTTTTGGGGCAAAACTGTATCATTTGAAGCAGAAGTTACCACAGAGTTTTGCCCAAAGCCAGAGTGTCACCCCTAACTGGAAGTAGGCCCAAAACCGGAAGTAGGCCTGAAATGCCCAACATCACTTCTGGTCTCCTGGAAGGACGTCAGGAGACCCCCACTGGCAACTCTACTCTCAACATTTTGTTATTGGTTCTGACTCATGAAAGCTATGTTGTGTGGCTGGTCCCAGTAGGGTTGCAAGGTCCTCCTTAGTCACTGGAGAGGAATGGTCCCACCTTGTAGCAGTCTTTATGTAGTGGTTACCCTACTCTTTCTCCAAACTGCAAGCTCAAAAAAGTTTGAGAGCCTTGAATTCAGATATTCGAAGTAAATAGGCTTGCTTAGCTGCCTCATGAATGCAGAATTCTTTTCCTCTGACTCCTTTAATGCCAGCTTTGAGCATCTTTTGGAAATATAGAAAAAACCTTTCTTTATTTGGGTTTCTGGCTGTTAAAGCTGACTGGATTTAGGCTTCAAAATCGAACAGTATAGGAATATTGCTTTGAAATTGTTCAGGTTGACATTACAACTGTTATGTAGCTACCTTCCACTGGATCATTTTTTCTTTTCTAACTAGTTATAAAGCTGAGGCAAAATTATAAGAAGCCAGCTCCTCGTTAACTTCCCTTGTTCTGTAATAACCAGTCTTTTTTTGTAATTATCCAGCACTTATTTCCTGTTGTTTGGGTTTATTTATTGGATGACTTGCATTTGTTAGTTATATGTGCCCCCCCCCCCATTCCTACCCCCATCCTTGGAGAGAAATTTGTAACTTTTTAAAAAAATGTAATGCTGTTGAACTTCAAGATCAGTTCTTCTATGCTGAATTTTAAAGTTAAAATTTCACATTAGGAAAAATAATTGTTTTCCTGGAAACAGTGTGTGCTTAAAAAATGATGGTGATTTATGTTTTTATTCCTTTTTATAGACTTAATGTATACAGTCATGGAAGAGCAGAATGTTAATGTTAGGGTACTATTTAAGTACAGATTTTCAGTGTTCGTCAAACAATATTTTGGTTCACTGGCTGAATGTAATTTTTTTTTGGTCCCCTGTGAGAAGTATTTAATGCCCTGTGTATTGCTACTATCTGAGATGCTCAACTAAACATGCTTCATAAAACCGCACCAGACAGGATTCCAAGGTTCAAGGAGTGATTAAGGGTCATTGCATGGTTGTATTGTTTGGGAAATGAGTCCAAGGCATGTTTGTGTAATAAGAATGGCTCAAAGTGGTTATCTAGAATGACAAGCTCTGTAGAAAACATCCATCTTTTTTGACCTAGCCTCTTTTACTCCAACCTCTTTTTCTGTTGTACATTTAGACAGCACTGGGGTTTAAAGCCAAGCTGTGGAACCTTGACCCAAAACTAACAGCAGCATCCTGTCTTTTAAAATGCTGCTATTTCTAGCAAAGATACAATATGAGTATATCTATTAATGAAATACCTGACAGGGTTTAATTTCTTTATACTAATTGGTATTTCAATGAACATTGCTTCCTTTTTTAAAAAAGCCAAGTCTCTTGCAAAGCTAGATTTTACCCCATGTTCTGATTTTGAATAGGGCACTATAACGAGATTGTCAATAACCACCATTATCTTCCTACCTCTTTGTTGTTTAATCTCTTATCAAAGCTTGTTTGTGTGTCACCCATCCATTCTACTATCTCTAAAATTAAGAATAAATTACATAAATTAAGTGAATTTACCTATATTTGCATATGAACAACTGATTATATGGGTTATATACCATTGATATGGTACTGTAACATAGAATTAGTTCATTATTATTCATTTTATTTGTGGGGCACCTTTCTTGCTGAGAATCAAAGTGGGGTAAAATATTTTTAAAATGCAGTAAAACCAGTATACTGCATACAATAAACAATGCAATAAATCTGGATTGCAGAATCACCCAAGCTTGATAGAATTTTTGGAGAAAGGAAAACTGCAAAAGTTGAAATTAAATGTCTAGGGGTGTTTTTGGTTATAGTGAGCAAGAGTAGTAACAGAAAAGGGAGTGGTTTGGGACCATTTGTGTGTCATCTGAAGACATTTCTGATTCCCTGTGCAACTTTTAGAAACAAAACCAGTTCTGGAAAATTCAAAATCTTGCATTCTTTTTCACCATCCAATGCTGTTTCATTTTTTTGTTTTTTTTTAAATCGAATTCAGCACAGTGCCAAAGGCAGTCAAAGCCTCTCTGGGCCTCCCCCCAGCCGCAGCGCTTTGGCATGGGGAGCTGCGGGCAGGGCTTGTCGTCGCCACCATTTGTGCGTGCTCCAGCCCCAAAAGACCCCTAATAAGGAGTATGATTTTGGCTTTACTGAAAGACACAATCTAATACATTTTCATATGTTATTTTTAGATGCAAGGGTCTATTACCATTAATAATGTTAAAATTATTCTAGTTGGCTCAATTTTAAGAAAAAGTTCTAGGAGACTCAGAGAGCATAGTTTTCTGTTAGATATGGAAAACTAGAATGAATTTTGGAATTTCCAGAGGGAGGGTCATTGGTATGATGTCTAACATACAGTGACAGAGGTGATGTCTAAATTAAACATTCATGTTCTTACGGTAACTGTTTCTTAAAATATTAATGTTGGAATATATTTATGTGATTTTATTATTAAAATTTGCACAAAGCATACATGTTTGTTTATGCTCCTGGAGAGTTATGATACTAAAGGTAGCGGATTATATGTGACTTTGGCTCACTGATACATAAGTTGTTTTTATTTTAAAGGTACAACCATGCATTTTCACCTTTAGATTGCAATGTGAAAAGGTGGCATGACAAATCTTATAGCTTTTTTGTGAAATCCTGCGAATTATGATTAAGCAAAGTAAGAGGCATTGTTTATACATAGTAAGGCTGAGTTGAAATGACTATTGGAAAGAGCTAGGATTTTATTGTACTTAGTACTGCAGGCTGTCTGGAAAAACAGATGTCTCCTGCACAAGCTCAGCTGACAGACCAACACTTAAAGGGAAGATTCAAAGTCTTGTACAAGTTTTATATGTGCTCTTATGAAGGCTTTACATTGTTGTATGGTTGTTTTTACATCACAGCCTTACAAACTTCTTTCTACCAATGACCTGCAAGTGAAACTCTCTTTTAATCCTAAATTTAAATCAACATTCATATCTACCCAACCACCGTAGATCCAGAGAGCTGATCAACCCAAAACTACTTGCATATAACACTATTATGTCAGTAACTGATACTATTTGATAGGGTTGCCATGTCTCCCTCCATGGTTGGCAGAAGGTCCCCCACCAATTGTTGCCATTGCCTGCTACTGCTCTAAGCAGTGGCAGGAGGGGAAAAGCAGTGGCAGGAGGGGTATGTAACTTCCAGATACAACCCAGAAATGACAATGGTTAGCTCTGGGAATCACCCGAAACTCAATTGTTTTACCATAAAGTTTCGGGCAATTCTTAGAGCTACCTTTTGTCACTTCCAGGTTGTACCCAGACGTGATGTAATGATGTCACTGACATTGCCCCCCATGTCCATACCTCCAGCCCTCCCACTGGCAACCCTAGTCTCTGAACAGGGTGTTGAACATAGCAATACCGCACTCCACATAGGATTTCTGAACTGATATGGAGGGATAGTAAAACTAAATAGATGAAAATTACATAGTAGCTGCTTTTGCTTTTTACAGAGGGTGCATTGTAATGAAGAGATAATGTATGTATTAGATACCAAGAACTGCTGACAATTTTATTGCTGTCTTTGAAAGGAAGACAGAAAGAGAGAATGTTTCCACCTGTTCTTTGGTGAATTCAACTTTTATATATCTGTTAACAGTGCTTATAAATCACTATTCAATATAAGTTCAGACGCCAGTATTTTGTCCATGTTAATAAACTTTCTGGTCCAACTTCCTCCTGCACTTTCTCCCTAATCTCTTTCAGCCACATCTCTTCCAGGGCCTCTCCCCTAGTGTTATCTTCTCTAAGAACTGTTCTGTCTCTGACCGCTGTACTATGGAATTCCCTCTGTCTGACCACAACCTTATTTCTTTCAGCACTGCACACTTCTGTGACCCTAACTCCTTCCATGGACTGCACACTATTAATGATGTGGCCTTCTCAGAAAAATTGCCCCTCCTTTATTTCTTTTGTCAGGTTCTGCAGTTTCAGTCTTCAGCTCTTTCCTTCCTTTGCTATTGACAGTGTTGCCTCACTACACTGTTTCATTACCCTTCTCTGGATTAGCAACAGTGTATAACAATGTAATATCTATGTGAAATATATTTGTATCTAAAATAAATTGAAAATTTAAAGAAAATAATTTGTGTAGTATTTTTAAATGTGCAACAAATAGTTATTTTTTCAGTAAAATCATCTGTGGTTTATTTGAGCAGGTTCTTTAAAAAAAAATGCTGGAACCTATTAAATAGCCCATCGGTACATGCAGGGGAGGTTATCTTTAAGCTTTTACCTAATTAATTATGATATATTTTACCTCCATGTGATTTGTTATTACCAGTCCTGCAAGCTCAAACATATGAGAAGGGGGAAAAAATCTCTTGTTTAATCTGACTGGGACCTTGTGGCATTTTAATTGTAAGCATAAGTGTGACAGAATAAATCCAAATGAATTCGGACAGTGATTAACAAGGAGCTCCTTGATATGATAATGAGATTTTAAAAATCTGATCCCTGAATGTTTCTAAGGGTTTCATTAACACTTGTACAACTAAGCCATTTTACTGGTTTAAGCAATTGTGGAAATCCTACTGCATTGAGAGGATATAACTAATAGATGCTAAACATGATAGTGTACCAGATGTTAGTCTATTGAAAGATATTTCTGTATCGGTTTGTATTTCTTCTTCACTGGGACCATGGTGGAAGCAATAACCTATACTGAACTATCGGTTGGTAGAAATATAGGCAGAAAAAATATCACTTAACTAGATTAGCCATTTTCAGAGGTTGAAGCATTTACAGGACACACTAGAAGTGGTCAGCAAATCATTTGTAAAAGTCACATTGCTACTGAATTTCTGGTGTGTTTAGATGATGTGAAGTAAGAGGGGAAGCCAAATATTTTCTCCCTTCAAAATTCTTCTCTTCTACTGTATTTCTTCCAGAAATTACATCTGCCTAAAGAAGGGGGGGGGGGACCAGCTGAAGTGTAGCGGGGAACAAAGCGTAGGCAGAAAAGGATTCTATTCCTCAGTGCCGCCTGTGCTGCACTGTAAATCTTCCGAAAATCCACTTTTCATAGCAAATCATCAGGAACTTGGAGAAATCCTACTGCCATCATGTCTAACAGCACCCTAGATTCTTATTTTTTTACAAATTTATATCCTACCTTTCTGTGTTCATTGAGGCAGCTAACAGATTAAAAGCATTTATAATAAAACTGCATCTTAAAAACCATTAAAACCTACAATCCCCCATGTCATTAATACAATTAAAACCAGAACTAAAATTAACATACAAAAACATCTCTGGAATAGCAAAAATTTACCGTAGTTTTCTTTCTGTCAGTTGTTCCGTTTTTAAAAGAGTGCAGTTGTGGTTCAGGTTTTGTGAAGGCTCTTAACACTGTAGCATCACATTAATTTCTCATGGGAGTAAAGTGATGCCCAAAAATCTTACAGCAAAGACAGTTACCATATATGAAATGAGAAATGCTCGATATTCAAGCTGGAGTCAGAAAAGGAAGAGGAACTAGAGCTCACGTTGCATATTTATGCTCGTTACTGGAGCAAACAAGATAATTTTGAAGTAAATTAGTTTTTGTTTCATAGATCACAGCAAAGTTTTTGACTATGTAGATCATGAAAAGCTATGTTTGGTTTCAAAAGAAATGGGTGTGCCACAACATGTGATTGTTTTGATGAACAACCTGTACTACTGTTAGGTCAGAATATGGAGTAACAGAATGTTTTCCAGTTGGCAAAGATGTCAGACAAGGATGTATTTTATCTCCCTGTCTCTTCAGTCTATATGTAAAACATATAAGGCAAAATGGATTAGATTTAGATGAAGTTGGAATTAAAATTGGTGGAAGGAACATTAACAGTTTGAGATATGCAGATGATACCACATTACTGGAAGACTTGAAACAACTATTGTTGAACTATTGTTGAAGAGACAGAGATAATATTTCCACCTATTCTTTGGTGAATTCAACTTTTATATATCTACTAGGAATAAGGCCCATTGTGGAAATAAATACAATGAGCACTAGAAAGAGGCTCTGGGAGAGTGCCAAGGCCATGGGCAGTCAGAATCAATTTGCCATGGCAAGCTCAGCAGGGTATAAGGACACAGAGTCCACCATTTTCTCCAGGGGAACGGATCAATGCCATCTGGAGAGCAGTTGTAATTCTGAGTGATCTCCAGCCCTCACCTGGAGACTGGCAGCCTCTGTTGTGCTCTGAAGCCTTGGCTGTCATGGGGGGAGGGGCCTGTCAGCAGGGTAGAAGGACACAATGAGTTTTCTCCCAAGGCCCAAATAGGTGTGAAAAGGGCCTTTTACTGACAGAAGCCAAGCTTGGTTGACCAGCAGCAGGCACTGAGGGGAAAGTAGGCTTCCCAGCTCTGAGTAGGGAAATAGCTGGAGATTGGGGGGGGGTCCTGTGGAGGGCAGCGTTTTTTTGGGGACTCATCAGGAATTTCCAAGCCTGGAGCTGGCAACCATACTCAGGACTGGGTCCAATGTGTTTTTCACAGAGCCGTAGAAAGGGTTTTGTTCCTTTGTCTCTTTACTGGCAGAACCAAGCTTGGTTGCCTACCAACAGCCACTGAGGGAGAAGTTAGAATGCTTTGGCCAGTGGTCTCTATGGCATTCTATTCAGCTGAGGCCTCCCCTCTCCCCTCTCCAAACTCTGGCTTCCTTAAACTGGCTTCCTTACCTGGAACTGGCAACCCTGTGAGTCCTCACGACAGCCACTGAGGGAAACCTTTGTCCCACACTCAGAAGCTAAGCAAGAGAACTGTGTTCATCAGGAGACACAGAGCGTCTGACAGAAAACAGTGCCTGACAGGGGAGTGGGTAGGGAAGAGGAGCACACCCGGCCAGTGGTACGCCAGTAGTCTTGACTAGCAACCGGCAGGCCAATGGCTGAGGAAGCACATGCAATCTTGCCACCCCATAGGCCAGAAGCCACTACCATTTGGCAATTATATATAAGAGAGATTAACAGTACAACATAGGTAAAATGACTAAATTGAGGGTATCATATGCATTATGAAAAGACAGGAGTCACTGGAAAAGACAAAAATGCTAGGAAAGGTTGAAGGCAGCAGGAAAAGAGGAAGACCCAACATGAGGTGGGTTGACTTAATCAAGGAAACCATGACCCTCAGTTTGCTAGAACTGAGCAAGGCTGTTCACAGTAGGACATTTTGAAAGTCATTAATTCATAGGGCTGCCATTAGTCAGAAGTGACTTGATGGCAGTTAACACACATTCTCTACCCCTTAGCTAGCACCTCTGCTGCCTTACGTAGATAGGGTGTTGTGGTACTAGTGCTGGATTATGTGGATTGTGGCTAGTTTTTTTGTTTTTTAGTGCAAATGAAATCCAGTTTTTCATATCATCTGAAAAATCCTTGGAACTATGAGAAGTAAATGTGGACTGTTACCATGTTTCTCTACTTATAAGCTCAGTATAATACAACTGTTTTCATCCGGTCTTAGTATGGTCTCAGAAGCTATAAAAGAGCTACAGGCATATGCATTAACTATCCCATCATTTGCTTAGATTTTTAGCTGCATAGTCCCCACCCCCCCCCCCCCCCGAAAAAAAAATCCTCAGGTGGCTCATAGCAAAACATCTTCCTGAACTCCAGTTATCATTGTACAGTTATACATGGGACTTTATTTTAGTGATGTTGAGCTGAGTTGCTGCTAAAGGTCTACAGGGAATGCTGGAGATGGTAAAAAGTGAGATATTAATTTACAAAGAATGCTGTTCTTTTGGGAGAAGAGTGCTACATGATGGACTTCATTAGTTGTATTTCTGATTTTAAAAACTCTGTGAAACAACTGGGTAGTTAAAAATCACTGAACTCTCATGTTCTCTTTTTTATTCACCTGACAGTCATTGGCTCAGTTTTCCATCATACTGTACATTTTAATTTAACTGATTGAGAACTGGCACTTTGTCCTGGCTCATAAGGGAATGGGTCCTATGCCCTCAACAAAGTCAGCATTAAATGATAATGGACATTGAAATAAAGCCTTTCACTTTCCGGCTGAAATCATTTGAAAGAGAAAGGTGAGACTTTTTGTAGGCTATTTGCAGATTCAAAAGACTACATAGGGCTGTTGGTGATCATATTCAATGTATGTGACCTTTTCTGTCCTTGGGAGACAGAAAAGATCATTTGAGGTGGATGCTTAGGGGTTGGATAGTATGATTCTTTTCTAACAGCACAAGAAAACCTTTGTCAGAAGGACAGGCTCCACTGATCAGCGACACCGTGATCTTCACCACGAATGAGTTTGCCAGGTGACTTACCACAATTGCTGCAAACAGCCCAATCTCCTTGTGAACTTGCTACCAGCAAGTAGCACTTGCAGCTGAAGACAGTTGGCTTGCTCCCTCCACTGCAAAAGTGCAAAGAAAAGAAGGAACAGATCTCAAAAACCAAGGGAACTGGTCAAACACAGTGCCTGAAAGTAAAATGAGTTGAAATCCTCTTTCCTAGAAGTAAGACTCATTAAATAAAATGAGACTTGTGGCTGGGCAAAACCATTTTAGGACTGTGCTCTCAGTTCCCAAGGTCTGGAATGGCAGTGCCCAGATTACAATAATGGTCCCAGGGATTTGAATGAATGTTTTTTCCAGGGCTGTTTTGGCTTCCCAGACAAGCCCTGAGATTGTCTATTTAGTTGCAAGTTCCCTTTTATATATGATACATAATGACCAGGACAAAGATCATGGATGATACCTATGATGAATCTGCAAGCTTTTCAGGACTTGGGTCCATTTCAGAACGGAAAGGTCGTCAAGAAATCCAGAAGTGTCAGCTTGTTAGCATATCCAGGTGGTTTCATCAGAGCTTAACAAGTTGACAAGAGCTAAAGCTACTTTGAGTCTCCATTGGGGACAAGAGTGGAGTATAAATATCTAAACATGGCAAGATTGGTGGAAACTTCTAGATCAGAAGTCCCAAAATGTGGTGGTGGAGGAGAATGGCATGCTGTTACAATGTTTTGTGTAGGAAACCAGAATGCCTTGGAGTGGGCTGCATGAATTTATATACTATGTTTATAATATATATTATGCTGAAGTATTTTTCAAATCAAAGCCTCTGCCAATGGGATTCAGTTAAATATGTATTGATACTATCAGTATAGCTTGTGATTGCTTTGTATATAGGTAAAGGACAATGGATCTCATTTTTATTATCTGTACCCAGTATCTCTTATTTTAGTAATCTACTTTTGTAGAATGTGGCTTTCGTAAAATACTTTGTGGTGCTTTTTAAACACAGAATCTTGGTGAAACAAGGGAATATATGGATGTGTCAGTCTTAATTGGATATAGGTATGTTTCCAGTTTAGACATATCCTCACTGCACCACTACTGGAACATACTGTGGGTGGTCAGTATTCTTTGCTACTGCTGCTAGTGATTTGCCAGCTTTTCTGACATTGATGGAATTTTATTTTAGGTGACTTAATTGTATGTTCTTGTTAAGAGAAAGAATAACAACAGAATGTGGTCTATGACCTTGTCCTGTCAGTGCTGATAAGCTCAGCTATACAATCAGATTTAAAACAAATGAAAGTTTCTGTCAATAGTTCTGGGGCTGGTTTTCCAAAACTTCCTTGACATGAATACCAAGAATCCTTGTAAAAACCTCTCTTTTCAAGAATACTGGAATGGAAGGCTGTCTTTACCCTGGCTATTTGTAACACACAGGGCTCAGCTCGAACACAATGACAGGTGCTCACCCTGAACAGAAAACAATGGTAGGAGAATGTCAAAGTGGTTTACCACCAGTCCAGCAGAGTCAGCAGTGGCCCGTGAAAATGAATTCCATGTGCTGAGCTAGTCAGGAATTGTTAGATTTGTATAAAATGTTTATTTGCTAAGCTTTGTGGCCAACATCATTACTCTTCATTTTATTCATTATTATGTCACTGAGCAGTAACTTGTTAAAGATTAAAAGTTCCAATTGGCTGCTCATGCCTAAAGTATGTAAATGTCTTGGAACCCTGACAGTAATTTACTGGCTTGTTCTGCAAGTTCTTGCAGAAACAGAAATATTAGAAACTACTGAGTATAGTGACTAGGGTTTAAAACAACCCTGCAGTCATAATGCAAATATGAAGCCCATTTATGCTGGTAACATACCTACAGAAAAACAAAAAGAGAATATAATTGTCCATGAGAGGGAAAAATGGATCTGAACTTTAAAAATAACAATGACTTGACACATTCTTGCTTTATTACTATACACTTTATCTAGACAGATTTTAAGGCAATGTAACTAAAGCCCTATACATATGGTATTTTTCTGGGGAGTAATAAGTTCGAAAACATTCCTGTGTGCCATGGCTACTTTACATAGCATATAAAATGGTAAATGCAGTCCTAACTGAAAGAACCCAGAAGTTCTCTCGGTTAGTAGAAAAGCAGACCAGGGGCCTGAGATATCTCCTGTCTTGGATTTATTTTGCCATTTCGTCACAGATTACTTTTGGTGACTCAATGGGGTTTGCAGGGCTAGAGATATTAAGAAGTGGTTTGCCATTGCCTTCCTCTGCATCACAACCCTGGTATTCCTCGGTGGTCTCCCATTTAAATGCTAACCATGGCCAACCCTGCTTAGTGTGCTATCTTGGCTGGCTGCCACAGAGACCACACACTGGAAGCTTGTAAACACAGTCCAGAATCAAGGTCAGTCAGAGCCAAAAGTCAAATAGCCAGAAAGTCAATTCAAGGTTGCAAGGACAAGGAGCGGCTGCTACGCACACGCAGGAACAGGTCTGAGTGAGCAAAGTTGCTGCTGCGTTGAACCAGGTGCACTGAGTGCTTTTGAGCAGGTCCTTCCTTCCCTGGGGTTGAGTCTGCAAAGGCTTACAGCTTTTCCCTCTGCCTCTGCAGGAGCTGGAGTCTGGCACTCCTTCTTCGCTCCTGCATAGTCAGCCTCTAACGTGCCCTATGTCTGGGGCACTCAGGAGAACTAGGCAAGGAGTCTGGCCTTGGGGTCTCTGCAACTG
This sequence comes from Gekko japonicus, assembly GCF_001447785.1. Taxonomy (NCBI): domain Eukaryota; kingdom Metazoa; phylum Chordata; class Lepidosauria; order Squamata; family Gekkonidae; genus Gekko; species Gekko japonicus. The sequence goes on from NW_015174278.1 coordinate 1,016,758, forward strand.
GGGGTGCTGGGCCGGGATCAAGGATCAGCCTCTCCTTCTGGCTGCACCTCCTATGCAGCTGCTGGGGACTCTTCCTCCTCAGGTATAGTTGATGGTTCTTCTTCTGGGCTGACTCCAGAGGAGGCTGGGCTGCTCCCTGCCTCTTCCTCATCTGAGGAGTAGTCAGCCTCAGCAGACCTAGTACCCACAACACTTAGCTTCCGAGATCTGACACGATCGGGCTAGCCTGGGCTATCCATGTCAGGGCTAGATGGGGTTATACCTCCCTTGAAAAGCCATCTTAGGAGTACTGCTTAATACTGCAGTCACCTTAGAAAACTAAGTGGCTCTGGTGGCTTAGAGTGCTTCATCTGGTGGCTTCATCTGGTGCATCAACTGGCTCAGTCAGATCTAGCCATGGTAATCCATGCCTTAATTACATTCAGACTGGATTATTACAATGCACTGTACTAGGGAGTACCTTGAAGTTCAGAAGCTGCAGCTAGTGCAGAATGTTAAAGCTAGACTGCTGATTGGGGCCAGCTACTGTTAGCTTGTGACCCAATACTACAGCAATTATAATGCCTACCAATGCCTCCCGAGGCCAATTCATGGTGTTGGTTTTGTCCTTTAAAGCCCTACATGGCTTGGCACTGGGGTATCTGGACTGTCTTCTCTCATATGTTCCTGCCCAGGAATTAAGATCCTGACCCACCAATCAAAGAAACTTGTTTGGTGGTGTCATGATCTGGGCTGTGCCACCTACTAGGCCCAGGGAGCCTGGCTAGCAGGAGGAGGAGGCTGGGCCTACAAATCCCAGAAGGCCTTGGGATGTTTTGGTGCCAATTTTGACCAATAGGGAAGAAGAGGGCTGGGGAATAAGAGAACTGGTACAACAGGGAAAGCTTGTTCTTCTTCCCAGAGGGCAGAGCCAGAAGGAAGACTGCTGAGGGAAGAAACCCTCATCCTGAGGGAAGGGTGAGTAGTCTAAGGCCACTTGAGATAGTGAGCTAGGGACAGTATATATTTAGACACGTTAGGGCATTTGATTTCTTTTCACCCACTTACTGTTATTATTCTGCACCTTGTTCTTTTTGACCTCCTATAAAATAAATTATTTTCATTTTCCTCACGCCTATTATTTGGCCAAAAAGGAGGTCTGAAGGTCTTGGGAAGGTGTTCTGGGCCTTCTCAAGGGAGCCTGGAACCAGAGTGGTGGCAGCGTCAGGTGACACCCCACCTAAACCGTGACAGATGGGCACATGGAAGTGCACCTGGGCCCCTCGCTTATAATCTTCAGGGAACAGCTGAGGATAGTTTTATTTATAACTGCATTTGACTAATTTAGTTTTTATTTCTTGACAATCCTGAGATTTTATATAATCGTTTTTAGCGCTCTCTCTCTGTATAAACTATACATCTGCAGTCTGAAGTGACAGTCTATATGGAATCTCTTTGATCCATCTCAGTATAAAAAGAATGGAGTAGATAGCAGGGTTTGAGCAACCCCTATCTGTCCCACTTTTTTCAGTACTGGGATGGATCATGTATCAAAGAGATTCTGTACTGACCATTACTACAGACTGCAGGTATATGATTATGGAGGATCATGTTTTGCTATGCTCCCAATATGTTAAAAAAATAAATCTGAAAACAGCCTGAATTTCCCAGCTAGAATCCCATACCTGGAACTTGGAGTGGTGTAACCCATTCTTTATTCCCATCTAATTCTTCTGCTTATGTGAAACAAATCTACCTAGGGTTGAGATTTTATCTCTGCTAAAGTACTAAGAAAGTTACAGTTGAGCGTAACTTTACATAACAGTTCAGCTCTTTCTTTAATATTAGTTATTCCATTAAAATATTAGAATCTGTCTGGTCTTCATAGTTTATTTTTTAATTGTTTATAAGATCTTCGTAAGCTACAGTATTACAGGACTAGTATGAAGTCTGCCACTTCATATCTTGCTGTTCGGTTCTATAAGCGGTGAGTTTCTAATTACTAAAATTGGAAATCTCATAGTAGAAAACAAGACTGAGTGTTACACATTTTTGTAGTATGTCTCCCATCTCCTTTGAGATTAGATATTTCCTCCTTCATGCCTGTGAAACAGCACCAGACTTTACATGCATTAGAATAATACAGGCTACAGGTATGAAAGCGCTCTGTTCTCAGCAAGTTAAATTGCAGAGCAGCAAAAGAAGCAAACTTTTATAAGTAATAAAATGAGTTTATGCCATTTGTTTTTCCTTTATATTGGCTGCAGGTGTTCACCTATTCCTCCCAAATTACAAAAAGTCATTCTGGACCATTTTTAAACTACTTACAGACCTTGGGCCACATCTATTAAGCATTTATAGAGATTGCAAAAATATGTAGAGCTTTTCTTTTCCTCCAACACAAGGGCTAAAACTATTAAATTTATCCCCTATGGATTTAGTTGCAAAGTGAGTTAACATTTTTTAAAAAAGAAATACTTACAGATAGGAATACAGAAGAACACATTTGAAATTAATTCTTTGTTTATTAAATATTTTGTAGTGATGAGAACTGATCTGTTATAGCGTTTTAAAACTGTATCCTGCACTAAGAATATTCATAGGCAAGCAGCAGTGTACAATTTTATACACGACTTACATTCTAATAAGCTTTATATGTCTGGTTTCCAGCTATTAACCAGAGTACCACAGCAATTAGCAAATGGTGGTGGTGTTTCCTATGTGTATATCACAGGACATTGGATGTGAATATATGACCCATTTCTGTTTATGAGTTGACTGGTTAAAGGAGCAATCCTAAGCTTTTCTTGCTTGGAGGGAAGTCCCATTTTATTAATGGGGCTTACTCCCGGAAAAAATGTTCTGCATACAAAGTTACCAATTGTCTGAACTAGTTTTACATTTTACTACTCTATTTTCCTTCTGTTGTTAATTAATGTGAAATACTGGCCCAAATATTTTAAAAATCATAAGAACAAAGCACAAAAACAAAAAGAAACCCAGTGTCAAAATGGGGTCAGATTGATCCAGAGAGTCACACCTGCTTTGAAGACCAGGAAGGTGATGCTTCTCTAAAACTGCAGGTTTTTCCATGCAAGAAAAAGGCAGCTAAAGGGACAATTTAGTGGAGAAAATAATATGAGATGAAAGGGTTAAAAACGTCTGATCTTGAAAGCAGCTGGTTTTATTTTGTGTGTATGCACATGCACTTGCCTGGAAGTCATGGTTAACTTCTGGCAAGCCCTACTGGGGTCTTGGACATTTTTCAGAGAGGTGGTTTGATTATCCTGCCTCTGTGTCCCACCTCTGGTATTCCTTGGAAGTTGTCCTTCCAAGTACTTCCCAGAGTTGGCCCTGCTTAGTTTCTGAGATCTGATGAGATCAGGCTATCCATGTCCGGGCTTGAAAGCAGCTGTTTTGAGCTAATTAGTTTGCTTTTTTAAGAGAAGGTTCTTTTTATGGATCTCCTGTGTTCTATCAAGTTACAGCACAATAGCAGGTAACTGTTACTGAAGATGCCATGTAAAGGACATTTTTCCAGTCCAAGAGTTTAAAAAAATGACAGGAGAACAGACTGGACAAAGTGAGAATTTGGTTTTTTTTGTTTGTTTGGTAGTTCTGAATGTGTTTTATATTCAGTCAATAAATTTCTATAACATACATTTCCATAATTACAATGATACTGGTAGGGTTGCCAGCCCCACTTCAGCAAATGCTGAGAGATTTTTGGTGTGGTGCCTGGGGAGGATAGAGTTTGGGGTGATGTCACTTCCTCCATACCTGCCTAATAATTCTTCCAAGTTCTGTGGCCTTCACCATAGAGACTGGAGGAATTCCTAGAGTAGTACATGGATGCGACATCACTTCCAGGTGGAGAGATTGCTGGCCATTACATCACTTCTATGTGACACTCTAGGAATTTTCCCAGTCTCTATGAACTTTACCATAGACTCTGGAAGAATTCCTACAGCATCACCATTGACCCCATTATCAAGGGTGGGTGACCAAGGAGATGAACAGGAAGGGTGTCCACTGCCAGCAGGCAAATGGCAACCTTGGATACTGACCTCTATCCAGCCATACTCACATAACAAAGAGAGTACATCAATCCCCCCCTTCTACTGTATCTCACTGAGCTGTGTGAAGTTTTGCTCCTGCAGTCAGACGATTGTAAGGAACAGCACAGAAGGCCTTGCAGTGATGAAGAGGTATCAGCAGAGATAACTGCCTCCTCCTAAGAAAACTTGGGCCCTTACATTTTTCAAATATAGTTGGATACAAACCACCATTTTTACAGCATCTGTGCATCTGTGCTGGTTTCACAGTTATTGGAACTGACTGTGATTTTTTTCCAATGTCTAGAAATATCTCCAACAACAGATTTCCTTAGTATTTTTACTATACAGTAAGGTAGGAATACCTGCCTGCACAGGAAGAGACTGTATCAAGGGCAGAGTTGCAGAGTATGCAGAGGGCATGATAAGAGAAGAAATATTTTACTGTTGAACTTTTCCAGGATCAAATTTTGTGGATTTGGCTTTTAGTGTTCTGGTAAAGTAGCTATGGGCTTTTTACCATAAAGAAATACGGTACATGTAACTCACAAGTAATTTTGGCTTTAGTAAAGTAGCACATGTAAATGCTTTATTTGGGCTTTCAAAAATCATGCAGGAGTGAGCCTTAAACCTTAACATCCTCCTTTCATAACATTTATAGCTTTTTCTTTGTCTGCCTTTTTAATTCCTTTTTTCTCTTGAATTAGTAAGTGAACTCTTTGCATTTCTTATCTACAATTGGTTTATGCTCTGTAATGTCTCCCCTGCACACTGCCTTGCATTGTTCTCCTCTAGCACATGCATACCCACAGAGCTACCATCTTTTAGTTGTCTAACTTTAAATTGATTAGAACACATTAATTTTTAAATAAGTGTCACATATCCTTAACCAAGCACTACAAGGTTGCGGAGGTTTCATGGTGTTAAAGTCTGAACCAAAACTAAGTGAGGAGAATTTTAAAAATATGGGCTGCCCTTCATTAGCCCTCATGATATCTCTTGACAGGCAGTGTGCGCTGATGTTGCCATGCCAGGCCAGGGCAAGACCGACTGCCATGCACCATTTACCCTCTGTCAGCAGCTTCAGTCAGTGCCTGGGCAAGACTGTACACACGAGTCTGTCATGCGTCAGCCTCAATTAGGCTCAGTTTGCTGCACTTGGGAAAAGCAACAGCCCTTCCGTTAACCATTTTTGTTCTCTCTATCACTCTCATTTTCTTATTTCATTCAGCTGTCTTTGCAGAGTGTTTTTGATTTGACAGTAGTATTCCTGTGGTAATCCATGCAAATAGTAAGAGCAAAGTGGTGCAAGATAAATTGATGTAAGGTATCAATAAAATTACACTGGCACTTTCTTGCTTTACTAGAAGAATTTACAAGCATTCCTTTTTGACTTACTACATAGCAAAGATTTGCTATCATCAGCTATAGTGGGCAGGGCAATGCATGATGTGGCCTTAAGGTTTCTAACCTTTCCTCTGACAGAACGTAGAAATGAATAGAATGCAATAGATCCTATGGTTACAAAATCTCCTGTAGCCAAGTGATCAGACCTCTGTCTGAGAAGATGAGCATTGAACTGATAGGCCACAGACTACTGGTGTGACCCACTGTAAATGTTCTTTCTTTGTGTGGTACTTCACTGCAGAGAGTTATTCGTTTCTTTATAAGAATAAAAACATGGCCACTGGTTGAATGTATAAACTGAAATATATGGACAGATTCTTTTGGAGAATATATGTAGGTCTTTACGTTTTCATCCATCCCTGCATAATAATATTTTAGCATTTAAAAATGTGTCAGGATGCTACACAATCCATCTGTTATTTCTGCCTCTTAGGGTCAATTGTAACCAGTGATTCTCCAGTGGTTCAGGAGTGGGACAGTCCGTACAGTTGGGATAAGCTCCTCCCCCAATTGCAGGGTCGGCTCCAGCTTTGATCCAGGTGGGGAGGGGGTTATCCCCTGGAGGCTTCCCGGCCTTGCTTCTGAGCAGGACGTGCTCTGGCAGTGCTTTTACTCAACGCTTTACTTTGCAAAATAATTGGAAGGAAGAAGAAAGTAGATGAGCCTTGGCGCCAGAGGTGCTTTTTTACAGGTGGCGAAGAGAGAGGGCGTTTGCGTCAGAAGGCCCCGGTTATGGTGGTGCGTTTCCCAATGGCCCTCAGCAGACTCCCGCTGGCCTTACCCACCCTGTGGGTGGAGGGCCTACTCCTCAGTGCCGTTTGGGGTGTGGTGGAGTTCTGCAGCCCAGTGGGCAGAACCGTCCATCTCCTTGCCGCGAGAGATGTGCAGAGGTGACGACAGGAGAGCAAACTCTCGGCTGCATCGGCACGGCAGTGAGTCCCCTCAGCCCCTTACAGTTCTCCCTGGGGGAGATGGACCTGGAGGCAAAGAGGGAAGGGTTCTTCGAGGGCCTGGGGGAACCACGGCCTCCTTGGAAATGGCGGAGCCAGATGGGGGGAGGGGAAGGATTTCGTCCCCAACCCGGTTCTCATTTGGGTGGCTGGCTCTTTGGGACCAGGATGTTGGGAACAGAGTCTGGTGTCCCTATTCATTTTCTGGAGGGGGAGTTTTGTGCAGAGAGTTTTTCCCCATGCCTTTATTATACCCTCCCCCCATTTTTCCCCTTCCCAGGCGTTTAGGCGGGAAGGAATGGAGGCGGCCATCTGAGTGTCCCTTATAGAGGTTTCTACTTTCCCTTTCCCTTACAGAGTCTAGTGAGATGACTGACCAATCCAAAAGGGAAGGATTACAGGACAGAGAAAGTTCCCTTAGTGATCTGAGCTTTCCCAGCCTTTCCGTTTCTCTTGCCACTCAAGATACCATGGAGCATGAGATAGACCCTAGGGAAAGTGAGGCTGAACTGATGAACTGGTTCAGAAGTGAGATGCGAAAGGAGTTTAAGGAAATGCTGCAGGATACCTTCAAAGGATCTGGCTCTGCTGCGTTTCTTTCAGGAAGGGGCAGACCTCTTAAGAGATCCATACCTCGTAGGGAGGATGTTTCTTCAAGTACCTCTAGATCCCCCCCCCCCAGACCCAAGCAAAGGAAGCATGGGCAATCTGACTCCAGAAAACATAGCCCTCTCCTAGGCAACAGGGAGGTGGAATCTGAATCCTCAGTGTCCAGAAAGAGAGGAAGGGAAATTATCAGAGGAAGAAGTAATACCTTCTGTGCAGTCTGTTTCCACAAGAGCTATATTCTAGACTTCTGCCCAAGGTCCTTAGAACCTTGGATCTCACAACCAAGCCAAAAGAGATTGTGGAACAGGACTCAGAGTTCCAATCAGGGGCAGGTAAACTTATGCCAAAGCTTTCTAAATCTCAACTGGGTTTGCTTCTACCAGCCTCATTTTTTAATATTATGAAAGCAGAATGGGAACAACCAGCAAAACCCAAGGCTAATCATCAGCTTTTTTCTAAGTTTTATTCTTTAATGCCAGAAGCCACCAAAAGACTGAAGTTACCTATAGTGGATGACCCAATTACTAGTCTTTCTTCCAGTTCGGTTTGCCCATGGATGCAGATGGAATGCCAAAGGAACACTGTGATAGATGTATAGAACTGGCGCTTCGCAGAAATTTTGAGGCCTCTTCTCATTTGGTAAGGGCTTCCACTACAGGGTCGTTATTTCCCAGAGCTGCCTACGACTGGGCAGAAAACCTGGCTTCGGCAGGAAGCAGTTCTCCAAAAGAATTCAAAGATTAATTAAAGAAAATTGTGTTGGCAGTAGCCTTTGCTGCAGACGCTACCCTGGATGCTTTACCGCTCTCAGCCAGGGCTATAGCGTGTAGTGTGACAGCTTGTAGGAACAATTGGCTATGTCACAGGGATGTAAATTCCTTGTCTCAAGCTAAGGTGGCTTCAGTTCCCTTTAAAGGGACCCATCTTTTTGGGGATGGGATTGATAGATTTTTGGTAGAGGACAAAGATAAGAAAAAAGTTCTCCCTTCCAAAAAGAGGGACAGTAGGCCTAGAAAGAGATTTCAGCCCTTTCAAGACCAGAAAAGGGGTCAGAAGCCCTCCTTTGCCAGGTCCTTCAAGACGTGTCAACCTAGAGCACACAACAAATCCTTTGCCCACTCTAAGGGAGAGCAGTCCTCCAACAAGCCCCCCAAGAAGGGCACCTCAGCATGACTATCTTCTTACGCAGAAACATTCAGGGATTGGGGGAAGACTACAGTTCTTCGTGGATCAGTGGCGCCACACCGTTACAGACCACTGGGTCTTGGACACTGTCATCCACGGTTACACGGTTACACACAAGGTGCTTCAGAAGATACGCCAACAACAAGCGGAAGTGGTGATGGTGGCACCTTTTTGACCATGGCGAGCATGGTTTCACGAACTAAAAAAGTTGTAAGTTAAGGAACCATTGCAGCTTCCCATTCAGGAGGACTTGCTAGTGCAGGGCTTAGTAAAACACCCTCAACCAGGCCTGTTCAGACTCACAGCATGAAGGTTGAGCGGGAAACGCTAGAGGGCATAGGATATTTGGACATGGTGGTGGCAATCATACTAGAATCTAGGAAGAACTCTACTAATCGAGTTTACAATGCCACCTGGCGAGTGTTCCAATCCTGGTGTCTTGAGAAGAAGTTAGACCTCCTTGGAACCTCAGTTAGTGGGGTACTGCGCTTCTTGCAGGATGGCTTAGACAAAGATCTTAGTACAAGCACTCTGAGGGGGCAGGTTTCGGCCATTTCAGCTGTTCAAGGGGTCAGGAATGGGAGGTCCCTGTTACATCACCCTCACGTTAAGAGATTTATTTGAGGGGCTTCTCTGCTCAATCCTCCGCAGGTTCATAGATTTCTTACATGGAACCTAAATACAGTGTTGAGGTCATTGTTGGGGCACCTTCTGAACCTATGGCCTCTTGTCCCCTTAAGGAGCTGACCTTTAAAATGTTGTTCTTAGTGGGCATTACTTTGGCACGTAGGGTGTCCGAGCTCAGAGCTTTGTCGGTCAATAAGGACCTGTGTGTATTCCACAAAGATAAGGTGGTTCTTTGTTTAGATCCCACCTTCGTGCCAAAAGTGAATTCAGTGTTTCACAGATCAGAGGAGGTGATTTTACCCAATTTTTGTCCTAATCCTACCCATGACAAGGAGAAGGAATTACACTGCTTAGATGTGAGGAGAGCACTTAGTTTCTATATTGATAGGACTAAACAGTGTAGGAAAGCAGAATCTCTCTTTGTGTCTTTCCGAAAGTCTTTGGTGGGAAAGCAAGTACCGTATATACTCGAGTATAAGCCGACTTTTTCAGCACATTTTTTGTGCTGAAAAAGCACCCCCTCGGCTTATACTTGAGTCAATACTTCCTGGTGCCAAGCGACGGAGCCGGCGAGGCGGGGGGGGCCGAGCGAGGCGAGGGCCGAGGCAGGCGGAGTTCTCCGGCGGCGGCTATGCGTGCTGGTGGCGGGCGGTTTTTAATGCTGGATGGTATGGTATACAATCCGGGGTGGGAATGGGGGTGGGGGGAATAAGTTGCTTATAATTGTACTATGAGCTCATTTTCACTTCAGCTTTTGTGCGTATATTCCTTTTTCAAGAGATATTGCTGGACATGTGATTGTGGGGTCAGATTCAAAATTGGGTTGGAAAATGCTGGCCATTGGATAGGTAGCTATTAATTATGTTTTAGGCTGTAGTGCAATCCTAAAAACATTTTCCTCGAATTAAGCTCCATTGAATAAATGGGTCATACTTTTGAGTACACCAGCCCTGGTTTGTACTTAACTGGACAATCCCAGAGTTACAACTGCCTGCAAATCATTGCTCCAGCCCCGTCAGAGCGCGGGGGCCGGGCGAGGCGCTGGTGCCAAGCGACGGAGCCGGCGAGGCGGGGGGGGCCGAGCGAGGTGGGGGCCGAGGCAGGCGGAGGTCTCCGGCGGCGGCTATGCGTGCTGGCGGCGGGCGGCTCGAGACTCCGGACGACGACAGGAGGGTGGGAAATGCATTTCGCATTTCCCACCCTCGGCTTATACTCGAGTCAATACTTTTCCCCAGTTTTTTGTTGTAAAATTAGGAGTCTCGGCTTATACTCGGGTCGGCTTATACTCGAGTATATACGGTATCCACTTCTACCCTCAGTAGGTGGATCAAGGGCTGCATAATCTTGGCATATAGAGCCAAAGGTTTGGAACCCCCAGAGGGGATTGTGGCACACTCCTTAAGAGGGGCGGCTACTTCGGTAGCGTACAGATCGTTTCCTTCACTGGAGGCGATATGTAGAGCAGCCACTTGGTGATCTGTACATTCTTTCACCAGACACTATAGGGTGGATAAATTGGCATCAGCAGAGGCAGCTTTTGGCTGTAGGGTTTTGCAACACGCCCTGTAAACTGAGCTGCTTCTTTCCCTCCCTTGGGGCTTGCTTTTTTACGTCCCAACTGTACGGACTGTCCCACTAACTGAACCACTGGAGAATGGAAGATTTTGTTCACTTACCATGAAGCTTCCTTTCTTGGTGGTTCAGGAGTGGGACAGTCCGGCCCGCCCAGTTTGTGGGAGGTATTTCCTATTGTCACATTTGCAGCGGGTGTTGCAAGGTGGGAATTCTGGAAGGAAAGGGTTTGTTCTAGGTACCCCTTTCGGGAGGGTGCGTAGACTTTTAGATTGACACCGGTCTAGTTGAGCAGTGTTAAGTTGGTTAAGTTTACAGTTAATCTCTCTGGTTTGGAGAGGTGTTCTTTCTTCTAGTGACATCCAGATGGGGTACTACGGGGTCGGCAATGACCTGGGAAGCCTCCAGGGGATAAGCCCCTTCCCTACCTGGATCAAAGCTGGAGCCGACCCTGTGATTGGGGGAGGAGCTTATTCCAACTGTACGGACTGTCCCACTCCTGAACCACTGAGAAAGGAAGCTTCACGGTAAGTGAACAAAATCTTCCATTTGCTAGTGTTAATCAGGGAATAAGTGAATGAAGGGGTATGAGAGAGCCCCGTTTTCGTTAGTTTGAGTTCAATGAGGGAAAGGTGTGAAATACATGAGGTAAATTACTGAGGTACAAGCTGAAGTCAGGTCTGTGAGATAAATTTAAGCACTTTGTACTACATCCCCCCCCCCAGGAAAGTTCTATTTCGGTGGGCCTCAATCAATACAAATAGGTTTAAAAAAACCCACTCCTTAGGGTATTTATTATCAAAATATTTGGCTTTAAATCTTCCTTTTCTTTAGTCAAATCTAAAATTTGCTAAATTGTATATGGACAAACAGCAGACATGGTCGGTACATGGCAAACTCTTCAAGGTGAAATCTTACCATAAAACACAGTAGCAGGGAATAAGACAACAATCATGGATTTTTTTCCCCATCCAGGATGTATAGTGACCAAATAATCCTTGGTGATATAAAATGTTAATTTAGAAAACCATAAAATTATTCACAACCTGCACCCTAACCAAATCTTTCTTTCTTGTCTCTCTCTCTCTTTTCTCTACAAGTATAGAACACACATGACTATTTATGTAATAAAAAGGCTACCGTGTACTTTAATGGACAGTGAGACATTTTTATAGCTAGCTATCCATGTGGGATTTATAGAGTCTTATGGACCTGGTCAGTGTGTAAAATCACACCAACCCAAGAGACTGTTCTCAGATGTTGGTAACAAGTCAGTGTTTGAAAGGAATCAAAACAATATAAATCCTATGAGATGTGTGGCAGCAGGAAGTGTTCTAATGGGGAGGAAGACCGGCCGACCACCACACAAGAGAACATAGAGAAGAAAGTGTTCTTTTCCCTTTCATGCATACAGTACCAGCAGGGGTAAGCAGGTTTCTATAAAGAATCTCCTCAGTGGATCAATCCAGGAGAACAGATGGAGTGCGTAGATATTGTACATCAGATTTCCATAGCATGTGGCAAAACAATGCAGTGTGGCAACTGTTTAACTGCAGAACTTTTTAAAGAACATCCATAATTATCCAGAGTTGAAAAGACATGGATGTAATGATTTCATAGTAATAACTATGTGGATTTTGGTAGATAGTATCTTCCCCAAGGAATACATTAGCGGGAACTGTACAGTTGTTAAACATCATGAATAGAAGACTTAGCTGCTCTAGTAATGAATACTTAGAGCAATGGATTTTATAGAATTTCTGTGCCCAGTAATAGAAATCCAATCATAATTCAGTTGAAGTAGTGACAAAGTTACAATTTACATTTGTAGAGAATTTGGTTGTACAGTTGTTTGAAGTGCCTCATAAATGTGCGTGTAAAACTGTTAGTTATGTGCAATATAGGAACAGAAAAGTGAAGGTTCATATAAGGTGACTGAACAGTCTTTTGTTATAATTTCATTTTTCTGTCAGAGTATCATATTATAAAACATGTGTAGGCCTAGCAAAAAATAAGTTTCTGTGAGACTTAGAGTAATATCTAACTCATGCTTCCTGGTTTATAAAGCAGGAAAATCTAAATTGTAAGCCAGGTGGCAGCTTTAGGGATATGATAAACATTGTCTACAGCTGTCATCTTGAGTGTTTCAGTGTTTATATGAAGATTTTAAGAGATGAGGGATACATAGCTAATGTATCTGCTTTTATAAGGTCAGAGGCTATAGTTCATTTTGGCAACAGAAGCATTGGGCAGGTAGGCATTACTTTAGGTATATTATATATTCATGTTATGGGAAAGCAATTATTTTCTGGATTGGAAATGCTGAGATGAATTACAGGACTTATTCTAATTTTATTTTGTTTTTGTTTGCCTGTCCCTTTGAGTGCTTATCCCTGAGAAGTTGTAAACTCCACCAAGTCGCCTCATTTTTTTTCAGCTTCTGGCACTATAAATACTCTGAGCAGGAGTGCTAGACTGGCCCAATAAGCCTTTGTTAGGGCAACCCATTTGCTTTTACACATGAAGATCAAGAACCAATCCAGGCTTCTTGAGTTTTTGATTGATCTAGGATCTGAGAGTAGCAGAGTTGAGTAACCACGCCTCCCCACTTTTGTATAAAGATGCAGCATGAGAGGCAGAGGAGTTAATTCTTCCACCCTTGGGCCATTTTCCTGACTTCAAATGCCTTCTATCCTCAACTGTTTCTTGCTTCACTGAAGGAATCCCTTTGGAAGAAACATACAGGTAACCTGTATGGCAAAATGGTTCCATACCAATTATGAATTGAACCTCTGTATTGAAAGAACAAAGTTTGACTCCAGTGGCCCCTTTAAGACCAACAAAGTTTTATTCAAGGTATAAGCTTCTGTGTGCATGCACATGCATGTGCACAAAAGCTTATACCTTGAGTAAAATTTTGCTAGTCTTAAAGGTGCCACTGGACTCAGACTTTGTTCTGCTGCTTCAGACCAACACAGCTACCCATTTGACTCTGTATTGAAAGTCAGTGTACCACTTTCAGAATGTTGGAGGGCAGGCAACAAGGATAGCTATTCCCATCATGCTTTATGATCTTTGCTGAGGGATCTCTCTAGCTAATGCTGGAGGCAGGGCTTTTTTTTGTAGAAAAAGCCCAGCAGGAACTCATTAGCATAACAGGCCACACCCAACAGCAGGAACTTATTAGCCTAGTAGGCCACACCCTGACAGCACAGCATATTAGCATATTAGGCCACACCCCCATGTCACCAGAAGTGTTGTCATCCATCCACACCCACCTTTTGCTTCTTATTCTGTTTACCTTGTTAACCCAGGGCTTTTTTTGTAGCAGGAACCCTTTGCATGCTAGACCACACACCCTGAATGTAGCCAATCCTAATGAGTTTCTGCTGTTGGGTGTGCCCTATTATGCTAATGAGTTCCTGCTGGGCGTGGCCAGCTCAGGAGCCAGCCGGAACTCTGTTCCTGTGCGTTCCTGCCCAAAAATAGCCCTGGCTGGAGGCAGGATGCTGGTCTAGATTGACTTTTGGTCAGTCATTGCAGTTCTTATACATAAGAGAGCTTTACACCTGTAAAACGGAAACTACTGCTCATCTGTACAAGAGGAAACAGTGTTCCAGTAAGGTTGGCTGTTTCTTTAAAAGTGCTTATTTTCTATCAAATGTTTCATTGCAAGTACTTCTATGTTTCTCATGTCCACTGAAATAATTGGTAAAATGAACATGATTACTTTCATGCTAACAGCTTTAATCAGTAGTTGCAAGTTATATTGGAGGTATAAATGAAAAGTGATGACAGAATTCCAGAAAACAGATGAAATTTGTCAAATATTTCACTGTATCATCATTTGGAAGGGGGGGGAGGTACGGGGATGCAAAAATGCAGTTAGGTAATTCATACAGTTATTAACAGAAGGAACGATTTATAGTGTGCTGAAGAGTGGGAACAGATCCTGTGTACAAATCCACTGAGATTGTTTAATATCACTTTAAGGTTTATATGACAAGACAATTTGTCTCTAGTGCAGAACAACACTGTAGAGGCCATATGGATCAGAACAGGATTGAAGGCCAGGAGGATCACGGGCAACAATCTGTTCCAAGCCACTGACACTTCATGACCCTGGGCAAGTCACTTGACTTTCTTGTGCCTCTCTCAATCCAGCTGGAAAATTGGGAAACAGAAGCTGGGCCTCCTAGAGAACCAGATGGTGTCTTAGAGCTGAGCCTGTCCTGGATAAACAAATTATAAAAGCACTGATAACTGCTGTCCTAGAACAAAAATGGGGTTGCTGACTCAGTGTGAAACTGGTGAAAGATCAGCTTGTAGCCTAGGGAACCTTAAATGATGATTTTTCTTCAATTCAGGTGCAAATTCCGCAGCATAGATACAATAGATGTCATTATATAAGTGGTTTCAGTGTGTCAGTAATGGAAAACAGCGAGATGTTGATGATTTTGGATGACAGAGTAATAAAAAAATGGAGATATTATAGGTGCTTCCCACTTGAGGTAAGATGCATAAATCAGAAGAATCAAGTAGTATGAGGTGTAATTCTCTTTCTGCAGGGGAAGTTAATAAAGTAAGCAAATATCCAGTGATGTCACAATATAAATCAAAATAGTTAACAATGTGTATTAAATCACATTATTTCCCCCCCTCTGGAAACTGTATCCCAAAATAGGATTAGAAACTATTGAGAAATTGTTTCTTGAACTTCATAAACTGGGATATTAAATGAGAGGGCAGATCTGGGATGAAGCTGCAACGGGGGGAGACAGGGCAGCTGCTACTGTACAAATCACTTCCTTGAATACCAGCCCTGATCTTGTGCTCTTTCTGTGAACTGATCTTAAATGGTTGTGCCTTCTATACACATCCTCTTATGATTTAAGCATACAGATCATGCAGCCTCATTTGCCGTTCTTCTGTTCATACTATTCGTTGAACAGAATGAACTGCAGTTTCAAATTTTTGAGAGTTTTGATTTTTGTTGTGAAAGTTACAATTTCAGGGAAAGCAGGAAGGTTTGTAGGCACACACACAAAACCTCTTAGCTTCTATTCCTTAGTACTTATTGCAACAAGTGTTCCCTCTAAGTTGAGTTAGTGTGAGCTAGCTCACAGATTTTTAGCCTCCAGCTCACAGATTTTTGTCTTAGCTCAGGAAGGATGGCTCCAGAGCAAACTAATTTATGCAGTAGCCAAATCGCTCACTCATGACTTAAATGCCAGTAGCTCACAAAGTAGAATTTTTGCTCACAAGACTCCATAGCTTAGAGTGAGCATTGATTGCAACTATTGCAACTGTTTTCCAGTATTGTTTCTCAGATATACTGCTCTTTTAGCATATTTTTTGGTTATTTGAATGAGCTTCTTCATAGCATCTGATGAAGTGCACTCTGACTCATGTAAACTCATACTGGAATAAATGTTGTTAGTCATTAACTGGACTCCTGTTTTATTCTTCTTCACTATGTAACCCCAGCAGATTGGGGATCATGTCGTACATCTGGGAGCCATACAGCAAATCATATTTGGCTATAAACAATGTGATTGAAAGCAAACCAACCCTTCCTATTGTCATTTCTCTGAATGGTGAGGGGAGAAGGAAGGAAGCCTAGTATCTGAACAGCTAGATTAACACTCTTGGCACAGCCACATTTTATGGCAATACTTTCAGATCTGGTTACTCATAGTTTACATGGTGATTAAAAATAACGCAGTGCAATTTTACAATATTTGAATCCGGATGTTCATCTAGAGGTGGATGTCATGCATCTGTACTGTAAATCCAGTGGAATGCGTCATGACTTTCACATCTCTGTCTGTATATTGACTCATCTAACAAACAAAGAGTGATTGAACTGAGGGAGCTTCCTTGAGTACTTCAGCAACAGGGATATGCCCTTCATTAACTTGGACACCTACTTCTTTTTGTAAAGGGATGTACAAATAGTAGGGGGATAGTACATGGGAGTAACAGTTATTTGCAGAATATTCCCACACTGTTTTAACTAGACTCTTGAGGGAATGATAAGACAAACAACTGTTTTCTTTCTCATTTTTTCAGGAAGGTAGATTAAAAAGGGTTTATTTGTGGTTTTATCAGATTCTGTTGAGATAAATCATTATGTTTACTTTCTCATTTGTATAAAGAGAATAATGACATTTGCCATTTATTATTTTCCAAAGCACATTTATAACTTTATATCATATGCAATCAGATTGGAGAAAGATGCCTTTATTATTATTAACACACAAAAACACACAGTAAACTTATTGGTTCACATGGTATCTTTCTTCAAATCTCAATTTAGTGGAAGGATCTGTGTCTGTCTGTCTGTCTATCTATCATCTATCTGCTAGCTAGCTATTTTAAAAACTAATGTGAATTTTTTCATATAAAACTCAGCACAAATTGGAGCTCAGCTATCAGTTTACATTGCAGCTCAGTCAAAGTACACAAAAACTTCTTATTCCATGTATTGCCAGAGGGAAACACTTGCCATTTCCTTAATATGTAACCAACGTACACTTCTTCAGTTATGGATTAGTCTCCATGGTGGAAAAGTTAAGTATAAAGTGGCCCTCAGTGCTTTGTCTAATTAGACAGTGTGAGGTGATTTAAGGAAATGGTATGGCTCCTTATTTCTGAGACTGTTCTGTTGTCGCGACTGTTCCTGGCATTTGTGGCTCTAAATACATACTATTAATGTTATTTTAACACAGTCCATTTTATTTATAGCAAGTCACTTTTAAAAAGCAAAGTGGTCACAGACTGAATGTGAGCCAATTATAAACACACCAGGAAACATTTTTTAAAATGAGACAAATTAGGGACTTTTTACAAAAAGAGATGAAGAGTGAATACATATGAGTTCAGACTGGAAAGGGTGGTTATCTGGAAGAAGAAATGAAAAATGTGATCACTAGCTAGAGTTGATGGGATAATAAAGTATTTGGCTTATTACTCTTAACCAATCACTTAATTTTATTTTTTTTAACTTTCATCTCTGAGCTCTTAACTGTAGGTTAAAATATTAAATGTTTCAAAATACTTTTGACAGGGTTATAAAAATGTTACTCAGACATTGCATGTCTTTTGGGGTGGGGAAAAGTCAGTTGCACAAAGGGGAAGGCTGATTAAAAGATTCAGTTAACACTGTAGGAAGTCATGTAAAGTAAATAAATACAGGAGACATATAGACCTCTTTAGATGCCAGTTACATCTACTGAGTTTATATAGTGACACAGAACTTGTTGGTCTTAGACTTTATAGGCAGTTTCATAAAGTGCTGTACATCACTTTAAAAAGACATGATAAATTGCCACTAATGGCATTATGTATATACATAGGGGCTATTTCTCTGTTGCACTTCAATCTAGCTGCTAAACTCTAGCAAATGGAAGGTACACCTGGTAAGGCTTGCATTTTAATGGGCCCTTTTTAGCACTTTTTTGCCTCATGTGTTCTGGATTATGTATGATTGATGGCTTTAAATATAGTGGAATGGGACACACTGAAGTCTTAATGCTTTAAAACCATTTGCTTTTCAGTCTGTGTAAAAGGATCTCTGTGTTTTGGGGTAACTGTTTATCCTTCTCAAGTAAACCCACTCACAGTCCTGGAGCTTTGCCTATTAACACTGTAAATCCAGTATGCATTCAGGAAAAATGGTTTAAGGTGTTTTTTAAAGTGCTTGTAATAAACATGTTGTATTTAGGCCATGAACAAGCCTAATCTTTGTTCACCTACTTCATTTTCAGCAATAGTTTACAAACATTTCAATAGCTGTGATGGATGGAGGAGAAAGATTATTCTCAGAACTATTGAGAGTATAATACTTTGCCTCATTATCATCAGCTAAGGTTGACAACCTCCAGGTGGGGTCTGAGGATCTACCAGAATTACAACTGATTGCCAGACTACAGAAATTGTTCCCCTGGAGAAAATGGCAACTTTAGAGAGTAAAATCTATGGCATTATATCCCACTGTGGTCCTTTGTCTCCCCAAACTCCACCTTCCCCATTCCCAAATCTCCAGGAATTTCCCAGCCTGGAGTTCGCAACTTTCCCAGCAGCTATGGCCTTGTATGTTCATGTAAGCAGAATGAAGATGTACCACTTGTCATTGCCAGGATGCAGACTCCTCACAAGTTCATTATATATGAACCCAGCTCCAGCACAGCCAGATCTTGTAAAGGGGCAGTCCTGTTAGAGTGTGGTAGCACCCCCACATCCTTTCATTGTCTTTTCCTACATTTCCT
The DNA here is from genome assembly GCF_001447785.1 of Gekko japonicus. Taxonomy (NCBI): domain Eukaryota; kingdom Metazoa; phylum Chordata; class Lepidosauria; order Squamata; family Gekkonidae; genus Gekko; species Gekko japonicus. The sequence continues at coordinate 1,035,412 of NW_015174278.1, forward strand.
TAACTCTTTTTCACACTCCTCCTTCATTTTGCTCTCTTCCTTTCATGATCTGCCATTCATCTATCCCCACTTCTAATCCACACACCCCTTATTTTTCGGTCTTAACTCTTCACCTGCCCTGCTTAACAATTTAGAATGTATTTAATAGAAGTATAGCAGCAAACCTTTGTTAATATTATGAACAGATAGAGGGTTAGTATTTTCCCATAATCTATCAATGTGGTAAAAGTATGCCTCCCCTCCCTCTACCCTTTATATGCTTAATAATAGAATGCTAATCTGCTTTAGTGGTAAGAAATGAGCAACAGAAGTTAGAACATTTATTGACTTTATTTATATCCTGCCTTTCTTCTCAATGGGGACCCAGAGTGGCTCACATCATTCTTGTCTCCTCAGTTTTACCTTCACAACAACCCTGTGAAGTAGGTTAGGCTGAGAGTGTGTGGTGGACCCAAGGTCACCCATTAAGCTTCCATGGCAGAGTGGGGATTTGAACCTGGGTTTTCCAGATCCTAGTCCAACACTTTAACCACTACACAAGCTTAGCTTCCACTGCAAATAGCGTGGGGTGGTGGTCTGGAGGTAGCCTGGGCCAAGATATTCCAGTTCCTTTCAATTTTGGCCTTGGAACTGCCACAATCATCCTGAAGTTGGTGGCTTATTTTGAGATTCCTGTTTTTTTTTCCTGATAAGCTGTGCCTGCCACAAATGGACAGACAGATAGACATGTAGATTCTTTTATTATTATAGATGTATGGTAAGAGCCAGCAAAGTTATTTGTTCTGTTCTGATATTTGGTTTGGATTAGGGTCATGGGGGGGGGGGGGCAGATGAAATCCTTGTCCAGGAGCTCATGGTGGCTCTTGGTAGCCCTGCCTGAAATTCCTGGTGAGAAAACAGTACTTTTGGCCAATTCCCCTACATTAAAAATGCCTTGAAAAGAGAACTAACAAAGCACAAGTCTAAAACTGTCCTTCATTATGTTCTTATGGATTATGTATCCGGAAGATCTGGGAGTAGTGTCTAGGAGTGCAGAGTCTGGGGAGGAGAGGAAGCTCGGCTGAGATGTGATGCCATAGAGTCCATCTCCAAATGTGCCATTTTCCCCAAGGAACTGTAGTCTGGATATATCTGTGGACTGTACCTTGCTGCTGGTAACCCTAGATATGCGAATTGTTTTTGCAAATGATTTCACAAGTGATATGTCACACCACTATTCTGGAGGATCCATTCTACTGTGGGATTCTCATCAGGACTGGCGAGAGCCACCATGGGCACCTGGACAAAGATTCCATCTGCCCCTCCGTGTGACCCTGATCAAAACCAAATATTATCAGCTTGCTGTTCCCATTCATTTATAGAATAATAATTGTTCATTGGGTAAGACATGTTAATGGATAATGGACAAGATTATTAAAGATTTATTAAAAATTCACTGCCACAGGAGGTGGTGGCAGCTACAAGCATGGAATTAGATAAACATATGGAGCAGAGTTCCATCAGTGGCTATTAGCCACAAGCTGTAGATACGAACTCTGGGGAAAGTGATGCTCTGTATTCTTGGTGCTTGGGGGGGGGCAACAGTGGGAGGGCTTCTAGTGCCCTGGCCCCACTGGTGGCCCTCCTGATGGCACCTGGTATTTTTGGCCACTGTGTGACAAGAGTGTTGGACTGGATGGGTCATTGGCCTGATCCAACATTGGCTTCTCTTATGTTCTCTTACATTCTTAAGAACAGTTTTTACTTAACTTATTTACACAGTACACACTGCAATAACATATGGTGCAAACCCTCCCCCACTTTCAAATAACAACCACCTAGCACATGTCAGCATTTGAAGAAATCTAGCTCATAGTACTCTGCGAGCTCTCACTCTTCCTGTCGATTGATTTGCTTTGGAAAAGAAGAGAGAAGCTGATTAGAGCTAACAGGTATACTGTTTTTTGCAACTGGCACTCATGGGCACCATGGCACCCATAGATGTGTTTCTTAGCAAGCCCTTTCTTCTTCCCCCAAAGCATCTTTTTTATGAAACAAAGAACAAGTCCTGACAGGTGATTAGAGTCCTGCATCTGCACTAACTTTAGAAAGCAGCTCTACTCCCTGGATACTGAAATCCAACTGACTCCAGTTCTCCCCTCCCCTTGTCTTCCTTGCTGCTTCTGCCTCCTTAAACAGAAAGAAAAAGAAAGCAGAGGAGAACAGAGAGAGACTACTTCATCCTGCTCTTTCAGCCAGAGTGTAAGATTTCTGATTTTTTTTTAAAAAAAAATATCAAGCACATTTCCTATTCCTAGGCCTTGCTCCAGTTAGCTGGATCCTGTCCTTGTTAACACAAAATGTGACTGTAATGGGGTTTACTTGCATGTAAATATGCATGGCAGGAATGATGCAGCCTTAATTCCCTCCCTCTCTTCTTCTCCCTGATTCCTGCACCCCCAAATCCAGCTACCACCCATCCCTTTCCATTCACCAGCACCAGATGCCTCCCCCCCGCCAGTCCCCTGCAATTATCCTCACCCAGGTCTAGGGGTTGCCAACTTTTTTCTTACGAGCTTCTACTCCTATGTCTCACAGCCGCTTGAACTGCAGGAACAAGCCAATAGTAAGTGTTTGCTCTGTTTTGTCAAAAGTTCCCTTGCCAATTCCTATAGCTCGGGCTGCCATTAAACGCACAGGTGCAAACTAACCCTATTTCTTGGTCAGTTGGCAGCCTTCTCTGAAATTCCCACTGCTTTTTAGACACTGATCTTTTTCCTGTGATATTCTTTCTGAACAACTGCCTGGAAACTTTTTTGCCTCTCCAGTATCACAGTGTGAGTCTTAACAGCCCTGCCCCCTCCGTCATATTCTTCTTTGGGGCATGAAATAATTGAGAAGTACCCTCTCCCCTCACCTCTTCCACTGCCTCCAGCTAGGGACTCATTTACCAGATGGCAATCCTGTTCTTGTGGTAGAGAAGCTTCTCTGTGCAACTCAGGAAATGGGACAGGGAATGGAGCAAATGGTGGGCTTTTTGCAAGGCAGATCATGCAAGGAGGATTATGACAGAGGAGGGACTGGCTGCTGCTATGCAGATCATCCTACAAGGGAGAAGGAGCACGATGTGCTACCTTCCCAGTGTACAGAGTGTGAGTCTGGCTGGCTACACAGGCTCAGATAGGGGGCAGGCAGATGAAATTGATCCAATCCCCAGCACCCATCTCTCACCCTCTGTCTGTATTTATGTATGTGTGTGAGGGAGGGAGGGAGATAGAGAGATCACAGCAGAATGGACAGAGTAGAGGCATTTCAGGGGAAGCTAAACTCTACTGCTTTGGCTATTGGGAGCCCCAGCAAGAGCCCCTCATGCTGATGTTGGGGCCCCCAAATTTTGCCCCTCCCCCGGTCCCCTTCTCTCGGCAGTCCTGATTCTCACCTAGTAGTGATGCATTTATAGATAAAGCTAGGCCCCAGTCCTACTCCCTAGCTTTGCTCTTAAAAAAAGAATAGCTACTTGTAATTTTCAGTGCGTTAAGGTTACTCTCCTAGATGTACTCGTATGTTGTCTTGTTACCATTTCAGAAATCATGCTATTTAATATTATTTTAAAAGTTGTTTTTTAAATATGTTGTCGTAGGCTTTCACAGCCGAAGTTCATTAGTTGTAGATTTTCCAGGCTGTATGGCTGTGGTCTTGGCATTGTAGTACCTGATGATTCGCCAGCAGCTGTGACTGGCATCCTCAGAGGTATAACACAGAAAGATGGAGTACTATCTGTGTCAATGTGAGAAGAAAAATGGTAGGCAGGTAATTTATATCTACTCAGGAAGGTGGGGTAGGGCTGAGTCATTATCTTGTAGGAGTTTCCCAGGCTGTGATATGCTAATAGAGGAGCTTTCCTGGGGAGGTTCTTTTGCATATGGATTGGCTGTTGAAATTCTAATCTTATCTGTAGTGCTGTTGTAAGATGTAGAGCATTTTGTGTTTTTCAGGACAGGAAACCATGCCCTATTTATTTTTAAACTCTCTTCTTTCCTGTTAAAATTGTGTTTATGTTTATGAATTTCAATGGCTTCCCTGTGTAATCTGACATGGTTATTGGATGTGTTGTCCAGCATTTCAGTGTGTTGGAATAAGATACTGTGTCCTGTTTGAGTTAGGCTATGTTCAGCCACTGCTGATTTTTCAGGTTCCCCCCCCCCCCCATACAGCATTCGTTAAAAAGGAGATCTTGAAGCTAAATCATATGAACCGGGGGCAGTCATGGCATAAAGCAATGCTGTGCTTGGGGGTCAGATTCTTGAGAAGTATAGTTTTTTGTCTTTTACTTTTTTAAAGAGAGAAGTCTTCAGAAGAAGGGCATATCTTTTTGACTTTAGGAAAAGATGCCTCTTTGCGCATATATAGAGTATATAGAGGGGAAGATGCCTCTTTGCGCATATATAGAGTATATAGAGTGGAAAGAGTCCATTTTCTCAACTTTTTATCAACTTTGTTGGTTTTTACTACCATACAGGTTTGCTATTAAGTTGTCATCATTATCCTTATTCTTCAAACTTTATTTTCTTGTTCAATAAATGATTGCTTATGAAGTGTAAAGTAGTGGAGTGGTGTGGGCTGGAATCTGCTTGAAGTGGTACTTATGATGTGCAAAATATACAAAGATAACCATTATAAATTAGTTGGGAAGCTTTTAATTGGTTAACAACATCAAATCAAAGCCAGTTTGGTGTAGTGGTTAAGAGCAGCAGGACTCTAATGTGGAGAACCGAGTTTGATTCCTCATTCCTCCACATGACGCCAGCTGGGTGACCTTGGGTCAGTCACAGCTCTCTCAAAGCTCTCTCAGCCCCACCTACCTCATGGGTGTCTGTTGTGGGGAGAGAAAGGGAAGATGATTGTAAGTCGGTCCAAGACTCCTTTGGGTAGTGAAGGGCAGGGTATAAACCCAACTCTCCTTTCTTCTTCTTCTTCTTAAATGTAGTGGCAAACTTTTAATATTAATTTCAGACATTAAAGCAAGAGTCCTATGAAATACGGTAACTTTTAAAGGTACAGATCACTTCGGTGCAACATCCAAGCCATGGGAGTTACAACCATCAATAAGAAAAGACAGATTCCAAAGAGAACCCTGCACAGAATTAAAAACAAAAACAAAAACTACCTTGTTTTCTACTGAGAAGCAACAGATTAGTTGCTTATCCCAAAGTCAACCATTCCCTGCATCGTATTGTATCTTTTCAAGGCTGAATTAGTGGCTTCTAATAACCCTGGTTCCTTTTTCAATGTATCTGAAGAAGTATACATGAAAGCTTATACCTCGAATAAAACTGTGTTGGTCTTAAAGGTGCCACTGAACTCAAACTTTGTTCTGCTGGTTCCTTTTATTAGCCAGCTTTGCTAGATGGTGATAAGAGTATAAAGTTCAGAGTGGTGTAGTTTAGTTTTCTTGGTCTTTTAAAACTGAGTACCTTACAACTGTATGGGCCACAGGTCTAAGGTGGCTACTGATTACCAAAGGAGAAAAAAACACTTTTATAAAAGAGGGAGACTTTACTGTATATAAGGTCAACTCTTTCTACTGTTTGTTGGTTTCCAAATTTGTTAGAAAACCCCAAAAACTAATGATTTCCATTTGCTATCAGAATACTGCTGTTGTGCCCTTTGCCTATCTTGATACGGACCATCTCACCCCATTTTAGTTGTTTTATGATAAATAAGCAAAGCAAGAGATTGTATTGACGAAGTGTAACTGCTGCAGTGTAGAGACTGACCTTCCTTTACCTTAAGAACTAAATTTTGTCCTGGTGTCTGTTGTCTACTGATATTTACAAGGGTGTTTCTGATTATCAGAAACCCTTAACTTGATTATCAGATAAACTATGCTCTTTTTTAAAGAAATTAAATAAATAGCTGGAGTTTGATTAAACTCCAGTATTTCCTGTACTGGTTAAAAAGCCTTGTTTGTGAATGAGCCTATTTCCCTGTCAGAATGTAACATGTTCAATTTTTTACAGAAAGATTATCTGACAAAACCAAATTTAATCTCCTTGTTTAGTCAAAGAATGCTTTATGCTGTTCACGTGAACACAGAAAACTTCCTAAGGACTGAGAGTTGAAGTTCATGTACCCCCTCAGTAGGATGATCTGAACTGATTCCTCCTGGGTCTTAAAAGACAGCCAAGTATGTGTGACTGTAGAACACATCTGGTTTATTGTATTCAGTGTGAAATTACCACGAGGGAGTATTTCTTTTAACCAATGTGCAACCAGACACAAAATGTGCAGTTCCAGGAAAAAATGTGCCGTTCCAAAAGAACATTGTTAAGTTCAAAAATTCAGTTCTTCGGCATAATGCTGTCAAATTCGAAGGTCTGGTGATTTTTTTCCAATTCTAAGTAGGCCTCTAAATGTCACGGAATGTGATTCAAAGCAATAATGTCTTTGTGCACACAATAGGGCAATGCACAGGTGTGTTGTAGTGGCTTGTGCTGTGTGCATGAATCACTGTGTAATTCCAAATTTTCCTTTATGAAAAGTTTTACAAGAGGAATCCAAAAACTGTCAAGATATTGTTTAAAGAATCATCCAAGACAGAAAAGCATGGCTCCACTACAAACAGTTTTGTTCCAAAAGACAAGGAGTTTGTCATACATTCTTAACTGGAGCAAATGATTCGCTGAACTCTTTTACTTCACTAAGAATTTTGTATCCTACCAATGCAATGTCATGGGGTTTTCAAGGTTGTCTTCAGAGGTACTGCTTCAAGTGCCCTTGCCATCTGCGGCTAGACAGGTGACCATTAGAAGCAGGGCCTTTTCAGTCATGGCGCCAAAATTTTTGAGCTCTCTCCCCAGTATGTGTCATTGTCTTCTGCCAGAGAGATTAGTCTGTCTCCACTCCATTCATCATTGTCTTCTGCCAGTGGGTGAAGACTTTTTGTTTGTTAACATGACTAGCAGTTTAAGTAACCAAGACATTCTCCCCCTTTGCTAGCCTATCGAAAAATCCCTGCACTATTATATGCCGATGACACAGTAATACTATATAGAACCCCTGTGGGCCTTAGAAGAGCTTTGAAGGCATTTAGTCATTTCTGTAATGAGAACCAGTTAGTGATTAATTATCAAAAAACTAAAATCATGTCATTTGGCAAGAGACCCAAAATTAGGGGATTGAGTATCAACTATTATAGGATAGAGCAGGTGGTGATTTCTAAGTACCTGGGGGTGATGTTACAAGCATCTGGGGCAAGGAATGGTCATCGTGAGCATGTAGCATGGATCAAAAATCTGGCTAGGCCATACTTAAATTCTTTTGCTCTGAAGGAGGGCAAAAATTACCAGCTGCCCTCAAATTATTTCAGGCCAAATCTTTATCACAGCTTTTGTATGGGACAATATTAGGCCCACAATCTTCCTGTTTTGCCCCATTAAAGAGAGTTCAATCAAAATTTTTAAGAGCAGCATTTTGATTGCCCAGTAGTGTTTCTAACACAAGTACGGTTGCCAGGTCTGGGTTGGAAAATACCTGGAGACTTTGGGGGTGGATTTTGGAGAGGGTGAGGTTTGGGGAGGGGAGGGACCTCAGCAGGGTACAATGCCATAGAGTCCACCCTCCAAAGCAGCCATTTTCTCCAGGGGAGCTGATCTCTGTCAGCTGGAGATGTAAAAGTGGGAGATCTCCAGGCCCCACCTGGAGGCTGGCAACCCTAAACACAAGCTTGAGTCTAAAATCCGGCCTGATCAAAGTAGATGCCAAGATAAGCCTTGCCTCTATTAATCTCTGGCTATGGAGACATCTGGATCGAGGCGGTTTGGCGCTGCTGATACGTCTTGATTTGTCAGCAGCATTCAATATGGTTGACCATGACGTGTTAGCCCACCGTCTCGCCAATGCTGGGATACAGGAACTTGCCTTGCAGTGGATGACCTCCTTCCTTCAAGGTCGGGGACAGAGGGTGGCACTGGGGGGGAGCTATCCCAGCGATACTCACTGGAATGTGGTGTGCCACAGGGAGCACTCCTCTCCCCTTTGTTATTTAATATCTATATGCGCACCCTTGCCCAGATTATCCAGAGGTATTGGCTGGGTTATCACCAGTACACGGATGACACCCAGCTCTATCTACTGATGGACTGCCACCCAGATACGCCCCCTGGAAATCTGGACAAGGCGTTACAGGCCATGGCTGATGGTTGTGACAGAGCTGACTGAAGCTTAATCCAGCTAAAATGGAGGTCCTGTACCTGGATTGTAGGGGACTGGGACAGGTAATCAGGCTCCCAGCCTTTGATGGGGCCCTATTGGTCCTGACATCGAGGGTGAAGAGCCTGGGGTGCTCCTGGATTACTCCCTTTCTATGGAGGCCCAGGTCACCACCACTGCCAGGTCTGCCTTTTTCCGTCTGAGGCAGGTCAGGCAGTTGGCCCCATATCTCTCTCCCCACGACCTAGCAATAGTGAACCATGCAATGGCCACTTCCAGACTGGATTATTGTAACTCTCTCTAAATGGGGCTGCCCTTGACTCTGCTCTGGAAGATGCAGCTAGTTCAGAACGCGGCAGCGCGGGTGTTGACAGCAACGCCTGTGCAGGCTCACATCCACCCAGTGCTGTTTGAACTGCCCTGGCTGCCTATCGAATTCCAGATTCATTTCAAGGTGTTAGTACTTAAAGCCCTATACAGCCAGGGGACAGCATACCTTCGAGATCGCCTCTTCCCATATGAGCCCCGTAGAGCACTAAGGTCAACTAATCAATATCTTTTGGTAGTCCCTGGCCCCAGGGATGTCTGACTTGCCTCAACCAGGGCCAGGACCTTTTTGGCCCTGGCCCCTGCCTGGTGGAACAAGCTCCCAAGTGAGATCAGGGTCCTGCAGGATTTACTACAATTCCGCAGGGCCTGTGAGACGGAGCTCTTCCTCCAGGCTTTTGGTTGAGGCAGCGGGTCCCACCAGCAGCCTGGACCCTAACATCTTAAATCTTCCACCACTGCTGATATGGTTCTATCAGAGCTGACATAGTACTTAGGAGTATGGCATTTTATACTGTTGTTTTAATTTAGTTTTAACTGTGTTGTATTTTACATTGTTGTTGCCCTCCCTGAGCCCACCTGCAGAGAGGGCAGGATATAAAAGGTAAAGGTTCCCTTGCTCGAAAGCCAGTCGAATCCGACTCTAGGGTTGCGGTGCTCATCTCCGTTTCAAAGCCGAAGAGCCAGCGCTGTCCAAAGACGTTTCCGTGGTCATGTGGATATAAATCCAACTAAATAAATAAATAACTCCTTTAATTCTTTGGGACTGCTTTTAATCTTCTTGGCTAAAGGCATTGTACCACAAGATGATGAATTTAGGCTTTTACCCACAGTCTGTCTTGGCAATGGAACTGGCTGAGGTAAAAGCATTGATAAATCAAAGGTTGTTAGATATCAAATGGCAGGACAATATCAATAGAGCACCAAATTTTTTGGCTCCAGAGAACTCCAGATATGTTGCACCCCCAGCTGCTTATCTTTTGTTCCTGGAGACTCGAACCCACCAAAGGGCATTCTCTCTAGCCGGATGGTGAGTACTTCCCTCCGAGGTGGTGGAGGGGCGATATTAAAAGATCCCTATGTCAGTGAGGATTTGCCCTTGTGGAGCTGGTGTGGTTGAAACAACTGAATATGTTTTGCTTCACTGCCAGTTCTATGAGGAAATTCACCCAAAAATTATTTTCCCTTTGCTCAAAAGGTATCTGGGCTGCTCTGACCCAGAGTTTACCAGGATGCTTCTTATAGGTGCTAATTCTCAGATTACAGCTCTCAGCATGAGGTTTTGTGCAGCTGCTTGCAAAATTCACCAGGAAATTTTATGGAGTTTAATAGAATTTTAACAATAATTACTAATTATTTTAACTTTTAGTATTATGTATTTATATATTTTAATATTGGACTAATTCCCTATAATTCATATATAATCAATCTGTACTGCATTTATGTGACTCGTGCTGGTCTTTGACTGTATCAATGAACTGAAACGGTTTGTTTGGAGTTCCTCACTAACTCTTACTAGCCCTCCGTCCTATTTGTGAGCTTTTAATTTGTCTACATTTTTATATATTTGCATTATGTTTAAATTGTTCTAAATATTTTATATATATATTTGTATTTTGAACACTTTTTAATTTCTCAGATGTTTAATATTGTGTTTTAATGTTTGTCACCTTCAGAACCCTGAATTGGATGGAAAGTTAGCATAGAAACATTTTAATCACGGTTTTGAATATAAAAGAACCAAATTTACTGCTCTTTGTTATGGAAGAATAGGTATGTGCAGCACAGATATATATGAATCAATCAGTCTTTACTAACGCGTTTTCCATAAGTAAAGTACATCCATCCTGGTTTTGTTAGCAGAATGAGAAAGTGAAGAAAAAAATAATAATTCCGGGGCTCAATAGACCAGTTGGTCATATGAGATGTGTATTTCTGGTTTAGAAGTAAAGGCTCTGAAATACTTAAACATATATTTGTTTTCTTCTGTTGATGCAATGAATTAACCTTTGGGTATCAGAATGTAATTTGCCACAAAAGTAGTCCAATATTACAATTTTAGCATAAGAAAGCGGAGACTACAATTCAGAAGGAACATAAATGCTTTTTACATGAAAAGTATGGCTTTGGCAATTGTTGGAGGCAACTGAAAGCCAGTTTGGCTTTTTTATTATTTATTTATTTTATTGATCTTGTAACCTGCCCGCCCCACAAGCAGACTCAGGGCGGGTTCCATCAGTCTCAATATAGTACACAATGCAATTTAAAAAATTAAAAAAACAATATACAACAACATAGCTTAGAAAGTGCCATGTATAATTTGACCAGATGTCTCAGCAGTAAATGGTTCCTATATAACTATTCAGATCCAGGCCATCAATGGACAATCAACCAAGGGGGGAGGAGGGGACGTCCGCTGCCTCAATCAAAAGCCTGTTGGAAGAGCACCATCTTACAGACTCTGCAGAATTGTACTAGATCCCACAGGACCCTGATATTATACGGGAGCTCATTCCACCAAGTAGGGGCCAGGACCAAAAAGGCCCTGGCCCTAATTGAGGCAAGTCGGACATCCCTGGAGCCGGGGACTACCAAAATATGTTGGTTAGTAGACCTCAGTACTCTGTGGGGCTCATATGAGGATTCCCATATGAGCCCCATTTGATTCCCCTTCCTCCACATGCAGCTGCTGGTGTGACCTTGGGTCAGTCACAAGTTCTTTCAGAGGTGCTCTCTCAATGGCAGTTCTCGAAAGAGTTCTCTTAGCCCCACCTACCTCACAAGGTGTCTGTTGTGGGCAGGGGAAGGGAAAGGAGATTGTAAACCGCTCTGAGTGAAGGGCAGGGTATAAATCCAATCTCTTCTTCTAGTTGGAGATGAATGTGCTGGCCGCAGGCATGGAAGCACTTTGTTACAGAGTAATCTTAATCTACATGATATCCTATGTAACTAGAAACAATGCATTTGGATTCTGCATTCTTCAGCAAAATATTTGGAGACCCAGCAACTTCACCTTTAATATACTGGGTCAAATGATGACAAACCTTATGTTTTCAGTATCAGCATAGCAATTAGTCAGGCACTTTGTTTATTTATTTGACTTGCTTATCTTCTGAACTTTCCAGTTCTCAGCTCTATTTGTTCCTGCTGTAACTGTGTTTTGAACTATATTTTGAACTTTATGAGATTAAAACTTTTTAGACTATATAGTGTAGGAGAGAAAGGCCTGTGTGTAATAAAGAAGCAACTTTGTCTTTGCTTAAAGGGTTTTTTAAAATAAATAAATAAATAAATTCCCACTTAGCTCCCTATTGATCAAAGGATAGAGGTTTAGTCAGCATGGTGGCTTAGAGGGATAAGATCTTAAAACGGTGAGATAGAATTTTGCTTCTGACTGACTTTACTGTGGAAGCTGTGGGGGATTCCTTCTAGTGGGTTTTTTTAAAATTAGATTTATTTTTAGATGTATTGTCTTAGACAGAGATACAAAACTGAGTTGAGAGAACAGTTCTTGGGAAAACTTCTGCACATATCTATGCACGTTATATATGTCAGCCTCAATCCACAGACCTTTTAAAATATGAAACCAAAACAGGTTTTTGTGTGTGTAGGTGAACATCTGTGCATAGTGAAGATCTGAAAGCTGGCAGTTGGCTTCTCTGAGATCCACCACTTCCATATTCTCTACATCATTTGATTGCTGTTGGTGTTCAACAAAGGGGCTGGTCGTGATAATTGTGCTAGCAGTAAAGAAAATGTCTCTTCCTCCTGTTGACAAGGACTAGGAAAAGAATGTAAATATATTGGAAATAAAAACAGTTAATGGAAGATTGGATAGGTAATTGGGATTATAGACGAATGGGAGGGGGGACAAAGGATACAGGAGGATGGTATTTTTAATAAACAGCTAGAAGTCAATAAAAGTGCTATAGTTTGAATATATTGCATCAACCAAGCAGGAATTCTCTTCCCCCAACTTGTATAATATTTTTTCTAGTATGGATTATAAAATATTCAAATAATATGTAACATATTTTATTTATTTATTTATTGTATTTATTTACTTTATTTATAGTACACCTTTCTCACTGAGCCAAAACGCCTCATTAGAGAGATTGACGCTGTGCCAGAATTAGGAGCTTCAGCACTGGAAATTGAGTTTGTAGGTGTGGCTTCAATATAAGTCCAGTCTTGGAAAAGGATTCTCGAAAAGTTTGTATAGCCGGTACATCTTCGACTGCTTTTATTGTATTTTGGACTATAAATATATCAACCAGCAAGAACCTTGGGTTGATATTTTGTTTGGAAGCAGGAGTCAGATGGCCGAACTGCGAGTGTTTACCTTTAAGAACGGCCTGGCAGAGAAACGGCATCTTATCTCCAATGTTAAGTGAATGACTGAAATCTGAAACAAAGCATAAGGCAAACATGACATGTTAAACGATGCATAAAATGACATTACATAAGTAGAAATACAATGCAGTGAGAGCAGTGGCAGGGGAATTATTTTTTTTTAATGGGCATCAGGTTGACAGTGGCTTCCCTGTGTCCCTGCCCTGCCAGTCTGTGCTTGGCAACCCTGCATACTATATATAAATATAGGCCACAGTCCCATTCCTTTTATTAAAGAACTAGGAGTAAGGCCCATTATGGGAAGAAATACAACGAGCTCTGGAAAGAGGCTCCAGATGAGTGTCCCAGCTGTGTAGGGATGCCAACTCTCACCTGGCTGCTGGAGAGGAGCTCCCTCTTTCTCCTCTGGAGTTTTCTGTATGCGAGCCTTGTGCTCGTGCCACAATGATGTCACCCAGAAGTGGTGTCATCGCACAGGGCATCTTGCAGGGGGATGCTTTGTCATTTAAGGAAAAACTCTATGGTAACCCCTATGCAATGTGCCCTGCGTGATGACAGTGATCTTTGGGGGTAGGGAACCCCCCGCCGGCAAGATTGGGCCCCCCGTGAGTGGATAACCACCGTCCCTTCAGGGGAATGGCAACCCTACAGCTGTGGCTAGTGGGGCAGCAGAGGGAAGGGGAGAATAGAGGGAGGTGAGGCCTCATGAAATGTTAGAAAACCTTTTAAATCCAGGCTCACATTTGAAATGCTTCATTTCCTTCTGCTTAGTTGTATGGCAGGGCTGTCTCAAGTCATTTTGCTGCCTCAGATACTAGTGCACTTTCTGCAGTACTTTTTTATTGCGCGTCTTTGGTGGGATGCCACGGGTTGGTCACGGGTGCGCTACGCTTCCCAGTTGTTGCGGTGTGATCGCGCACCAAAAATCCACATGACATTTGTGCCTTTAGCACAGCAAATCCTCCGTGTGAACAGGGCCAAAATTATGGTCTCGGTGTTCTTGTGGCATGGACCCCAGAATTATGTTATGGATACTTAGAAAAAAAATACTGTTGCAAATGATATGCATTGCAAAGTAGTATTTACAAGGAATATAATGTTTATGTACATAAGTTGTGTGTTTTTTTTTACCTATTCTCCCACATGACTGTTCCCAAGACTTAACTAGTTTAACAAATAGAAAGGAACTTGGTAATACATCTTGATAACTCTATCTTCCATTAGACTTTTAAGTTCATAAACGTCCTTTGGCACCCTGAATATTTTAAATCTTTTTTTCTGAAAAGCCTAGCTTTTTTTTTTTGCCCCTAAGCATGCAGCATATGTTCTTAACCAAGACATCCAAATGACCCTATTGAGACTTCTCTATTGCTTGTCTCTTTTGAGATCTCCCTCTGTGCTCTGACAAAATATTGCCTGAAACTGCAACTTGAAGCTATGAAATGAAGCCCTTTAGCTGACTGCTGTAGGTTGTAAAATGCATTCTCTATTTTATAGATTATAGTCCCCCCTGCCTTCCCTGTTCATGGAGCCAGAAATGATGGCTTATCTGTCTCCTTGGAAAGAGAGACTTGTTGCAGCCTTTGATAGAAAGGCATTAGTTGATTACACTGGTCCCATATTTTCTATCTTGAACCCCATATGCTATTTTTTGTACTCACATTGTTATATCCTTTATCCCAAATAAATATCTTCCACATTAGTTATTCATTTCCCTAAAATTTAGGGTGAATGTTACAGGAGCTCTGGGACTGCTGCTTCATCACTGGACAAAATGTTTGAATATCCCGACAGTTTTCACACCATAGGGCTTTCCACTTAATTGATGATATTATTTATAGTAGGGTGGCAACAGAATTTTCCAATCCACAGGAATGGCTCTAGTAATGATTGTGATATCATGCCCATAGATCAGGCATACTGATGACCATGGCTTGTCGTTACATCTGAATCATAAAACTGGTTTGAAAATAGATGCCAAACTAGTATCTTAAAATAAGGCTGATTCTAGCATACAGCAAACATTTTGGACAAACTGTAGTTTGGCACTGTGTCCAGAACACCAAACCATCCTATGGACACCACTCTTTCTTTGGAGGCTGTCTGGCCAAAGAGAAGGGCATGCAGAATGCTTTTTAAAAATGAAACCATTCTAGCAACACCCACCAATAGTTTCCCAAAGCATGTCTTCCTCTCATATTCAGCCTGATCACAGCCTTGTCTCCACTCATCCTACTGGTGATCTGGGTAGTGATCTACCATAACATTCATGTTACAGTGACTGAGTTGCATCCCACAATCCGTGGATTTAAGGATCACAGATCTTTCCTGTGCTCCCCTCTTCTATGAGCTGTCCTTTCAGACCCCAAGAGAGTTTATTTCCCAGGGCTGTGGGACCTGTGTGGTCTAATAGTGATGCAAGTTGGGAGGCTTGGGGACTGATGAACTTGCCCTGTCTGTTATGTCAGTGTAGTTCCACTGGCAGAAGAGATAGAAGAGGGTGATTTTGAACCTGCAAATAAACTTTCCCAGAGTCAGAAAGGCCTGTTGGGCAGGAGGGAACACAGGAAAGGCCTGCAACCATCAGTTGGGTCGTGGGATTTAACCCACTCTCTTTTCTGGAACTTGTTCCACGGTGCTATGCTCTTGCAAATATGCAACTCAGTTTCTTCTCTGCCTTTCTCACTCTTCTTTTACATTGATGGTTTTTTGTTTAATGAAAACTGTTATATCTCTTTTCAATCATTATGCTTTGGCACACTTCTATATAATGCTTATTTTGCTAACCCGATTGTATTAGATTTTTTTATCCCATGGCTACTTGCACCAAATACTTTTCAACTCCTTCATAAAAAGTCCTAACATTTATTTGCTTTATTTATTTAAAAAAACCTTTAATGCCACCTTTCAACCCAATCAGAGTCCACATGGTGACAAACATAAAATCATCAAAACATTTAAACAATTGGAATACAGTTAAAATATAAAAATCAGTTAAAAACACATAAACAATTAAAAACACATAACATTATTTCCAAGGCCATTCCAATAGAATATTATCTTGGTACTCTTGGCTCACAGGTTGGGATTGTGGAAATGGAACAGGGGCATCTATAAAATTAGTTGTCTATCTTAACACATGAATATTTTGGTTTGTCTACAAATCCTACTTTCTTTCCACTTTCAAATAATTGTTCCATCATATTTTCAACCAGATAATACTAAGAATATCATTCCTTGATCTTCCAAATCAGTTATTACCACCTATATCGTTGTGACTGCTTGTTCAGGATAAAATAGGGAGACATTAGGACAATACTGCATTTTGAGGGAAGGCCATTTAATGTATTCCAATGACTACACCCTGGCAGTTTGTTTAAAATATTTAGCATAGATGTTAATCTGAAGCTATTTTCTGAAATAATCATTAACACACCTGCAATTTCTTATGCATGACTTTCCAAAAGACAACAACACAAGTGTGGGTTGTTCATAGGCCTTTGCAGGAGCCATTTATTTCAGAACAGTATTTACTTTTATGATGTTTATCCATCGCCCACTGCAGGGTGTGAACCTTATTGGTTTTTGCACTCTCCAAAGCAGTTGCCTATTTTTATGTTGACCATTTCTTTTTCAGACTACACAAAGCTTCCCTTTAAGTATTCCTGAGAAGGATAAAAACAACGATGTTCACTTTAATGCTACCCAAAAGTGTATATATAGTGACTATACTGGAATTAAATATTAGTCAAGACCACATTCTGTACTGTTTTAAGAGAAATTACTACAAAAAGTGATTTTGTGTGTGTCTGTGTGTGTGTGTATGGCACAAATCGTTATCACAGACAACTGCTCTTAGCAACTATATTACAAACAAGTTGTTCCATATCTGATCAAGTGTAATTCATGAAAGTCCTTTGAACTAGCTAGTGATGTCCAACCTATTCTTTCCTATTGGCTTATACATAAGTTAAGATACCTTTTAACTCTTTAAATATACGTCTTTCTTTTTCTCTTCTGCAATTTGAATCCGGTTTTCTTCAATTTGTATCAAGATTTCACAAACTTTTATTGCATTGGGAACTGAATGCAGCAAAATACATTAGTAAAGGCTTATATATGTAGCAGCTTGTTCAACTGAATTAAACATTTCACTATACTATGTAATCCACACATTCTTTAGTAAATATGCCACTCATGCTGTCTTGGTTCTCCTGACCGCCATGACGATAATGTAATGCAGGAGAATAGTAAAAATTGGCAGAGCTGGGCATTACCAATGTCAACACTCTGGCTCTATGTCTGTCACATTTCAGCTCTGTGGTTTATTTTTTGGGTTCATTCACATGAGTTTAAGTGCTACAAAAAGTCTGAGACAAAGGGTTTCTGATGTGGTAATGACCATGGTAGTGTATTGCTATAATCTGCAAGTAGAAATTGTATAGGGTTTTGAGTTTTTTGTTTTCTTTTCATTTCCCAAGAGGGAATGTTGCTTAAACAAAACTGCTGAAGTATTAGAAGGGGAAGATCAACTGTTTCAGGGGGTACAGCAGGATGCATTGGAGGGCGAAGTTCATTTTCATCTAACACAGCTGTCTAGTTATTATGTCCTCATGTACCAGTTGTGGTTCTCATTTAGCCATTCTCTGACCTGGCATTGACCAGAGCCCTTGCCTTTTCATAGCTCCCACCTGATGGAATGGGTTTTCGGAGGAGATGTATCCCAGAGGAGATGCACAGTCACTAGATGTGTTCCAGTGGGGCAGCAAGTCCTTTTATTTGCCAGGACTTCTAATGGGGTGCAGACTGCAGGCACTGGGGGGGCGGGGGCTCAGCTAATTTCAGGTTTTACTGTATTTTTAAAAAGTTTTAAATTTCAGTTGGTAAGCTGTTTTAAGCCATGGCCAAAGGTGAGGTATAAACATTTCACTAAATAAAACATTAATGCATGTTTATTTTGCCCCCTGTACAAAGAGCTCAGAACTGCATACACAAACCTCCCTGCTGCACTTGATCCACACTGGACCAACACCACCTAGTGAGTTTCATGGCAGAGTGTGAATATGAACTCCGGTGTTCCCAATCTAAGTGTGACTTTCTTACCAAGTTCTGCCTGCACTAGATAGAATCCTCCCTATGTAGATTATAAAATGTCCAACCATATACATTTTATTTTTTAACTGAAGATTTTGGGTTAATATAAGAATTCAGTTTTCTATTTGAAGACGCATTAACCGCAGCATTGAGATTGCAAGAGACATTGCTAGCAAATGGAAAGTTCTCTTTGTTTTATGCTGTTTACCTGAGGTTATGTTCTCGATGCTCTCAGAACAGCTGGGCTGATTATTAAATATGCCTTATAGTAACTTCTAGCCAAAGTTGATCGATACTTAGTGCAAAGCTTTACATGGGAGAGAGTTATTTAAACATTGAGTGCCCTTGGGATAACAGAGAATGAAAAAATAATGCAGAACAAATATGTTCAAGTGTTCAGAAGAGCGGAAGAATATCTTTTATTTGTGGGGTTTGAAAGGGTGAGTTGTTAAACTGTAAGGCATTTTTAAAATAAATCATATTAATAGATTGAAGGTAGATATAGCTTTAAGCATAAAACTAACACTGTTAAATGTTGATCCAAGTTAAGTTAGTTACATTTGGGTGCATCATAATAATAGTTGTTATCACTTAGAATTTAGTATTTACATAGCATTTTCCTAAGAACTCAAAATAATCAAATTGGTGATCACAATATTAATCATTCTACATGCCTTGTAAAATAGGCCAATATTTTTAGTGCCATACTACAAATAGGAGGGAGTTGACTGATGTTAGACTTTTAAGTCCATAGCTGAGGTGAAATTTGACCTTAAGACCTCCAGTTCATAGCATATATTAACAACCACAGTATACTATCATAAATAACCACAGTATACTATCATAAATAGGTCTGAACACAACACATATATATCCATTCTAATAGATGTGCCCATCATTTTCTCTGATTCTGAACAATAGCCCCACAGTGCAGATCCAAAAAAAAAAATGTACAGAATGGGTCCATGTACAGATTGGGAACAGCTACTTTTAAAAATCCCCAAAACTTTTAACTTACAGGGATGAGAAACCAAAATCTTGTGACGCTACTTTTTGAGAAACTGGCCGTGAGGTTGAAGGAGGAGGAAGGCCAATATAATGGGCACTGCCACGACTGGGTATGTGGGTGAGTGAAGAAGTTAGGCATCTGTGGAACAAAAGTGGAGTGATAGAAAATGGAGAAAGAGTTAGTAAGGAGGCCAAGAGAGGCAGTGCTGTCTGGCAGGCAGGCAAATGAGGCAGGCAGGCAGTAAGGGAAACAGTGCCTGCACAAGGGTGCTCAGGGCAGCAGTGGCAGAGGTAGCAGGGAAGCTGAGAAAGGTGCTGCTGTTGGGTGAGTAAAATAGGCAGGCAGAAACAACAAGAAAGTAATAAAAGGGGCAGGAGCCAAAAAGAAGCGGCAGGAGCCAGCAGAGACCAGGAGGAGTGGGATTTTCTCTCCGGCTTGAAAGTCTGAATATAGAATTAGGAGAATTGAACAGGTTTTGGGGCCTTCATGTACCATGAAAAGTGTACTTTCCAACATTTCATAGATAGAATAATATTTTAAAGTTACAACATGTTGCTGTCTTGAAAGACAATTATGAGAAAATCATAGAAATTGCTGTACTGATACTTTGTGATCACGTTCACACACTGACCTGTATGCACACTAGAGTAAAAAAATCCATCTGAACCTCCTCCCCCTCCAAGTACAAAATAAATAGCAACTGTCCCTGATAAATAGGGATAATGTGGCCATAGGAACCAAAAATGTGCCTACTGTATTGAGTGTGTATGTGAGTGTATGTGGATATGTGATTGTTGAATGTGGACTGGGGCTTTAATTGCTGCGGGAGTAGTACCCCGGATTGGGTTTTAGGAACTTTGTTTTACCTTGCATAGCACGAAACTGTTTTCATATTGCAGCTATTGGATTAGTGCTTAGCGTTAGTAGCTGGTGGTCTGAAGTTTTTTACGGAGCCTGCCAATTATTCAATGCAGGGGCAACCAATTCCAGTGCTTTTGGGGAGAGGGAGGTATGGCGGTGGGTCACGGCAGAGTGTAGAGAGAAGGATGTGGAGAAACAGAGCGGCTCGGCATCCTTCTAGCCTACGACCCATCCCGAGGGTGACTGGCAGTGGGGCCAGGATTTAAAAAAACCCTCCGGCATTGATGCTGTGCAACGCCAGGTCGATTAACAACAAAGTGGAAGTCCTTCGGGACTTCATACAGGAACAGCAAATGGACCTGGCGTGCATGACCGAGACCTGGGTACGGGAGGGCGAGATAGTCGCGCTTGCCCAACTTGCCCCTCCAGGGTTCTCAGTCCTCCATCAGTCACGGACTAGGGGGCGGGGGGAGGAGTGGCGTTTTTCATTCGGGAGGCTTACTCCTTCAGGGCGCTCCCGCAGGTAGAGATCGCGGGCATTGACTGTGTCGGCTTGCTGCTGGAGGCTGAGGAGAGTTTGGCGATTTGGCTGGTGTACCGACCACCTAACGCTCCGGCCGATAGCCTGCCATCCCTGCTGGAGGCCGTACCAGGCTGGGGGTTGGAGCACCCTAGACTGTTAGTCCTGGGCGACTTCAACGTCCATGCTGAGGACGCGACCTCCAGCCGGGCTATGGACCTAGTGTCGTCCATGGCAGCACTGGGACTCTCCCAGTCCATCTCGGCCCCCACGCATCGGGCCGGTCACATGCTTGATCTGATCTTTTCAGCGGGAGTTTTGGTGGACCGGATCACTGTCTCGGCAGTGCCATGGTCGGACCACCATGTCCTGGGGGCCCGTCTGAACGTCCCACCCCGACCTCGTTTAGGTGGTGAGCTGATTTTTGCTCGCCCACGGAGCCAAATGGACCCTATGCGGCTTCAGATGGCTCTGCGGGATCCAAGGCCCCCTGGCGGTTCGTTGGATGAGCTGGTGGAGGATTGGAATGGCCGACTCTCCTCAGCCATCGACGTGATCGCTCCCAGGCGCCCTCTCCGCACCCGTGATAAGCGAGCGCCCTGGTATACCCAGGAA
>NW_015174278.1:1057363-1059245 GCF_001447785.1 Gekko japonicus
AGTTAGGGCTCCTTCTCCCGACCTTCGGCGGGGTGCCTTTGGTGCTGATGCAGGAGGTTAGGAGTTTAGGAGTGCTCCTGGATTCTGCATTGACAATGGAGGCCCAGGTAGCAGCCACTGCTAGGTCAGCCTTCTATCATCTTCGGCTGGCCCGGCAGTTGGTCCCCTATCTCAGCCGCGAGGACCTGGCCACTGTGATCCACGCAACGGTCACCTCGAGGCTAGACTACTGTAACGCTCTCTACTTGGGGCTGCCTTTGTCGCAAATCCAGAAGCTGCAGCTAGTGCAGAATGCTGCGGCTAGGCTGCTGATGGGTCTCTCAAGGAGGGACAACATCCGGCCGGTGCTGCAAGCGCTGCACTGGCTGCCTATAGCATACCGGATTCGTTTCAAAGTGCTGGTTCTTACCTTTAAAGCCCTGAATGGCCAGGGTCCAGCCTACCTGAGGGACCGCCTCCTCCCGTATGTTCCCCCAAGAGCGCTGCGATCAGGGAGCCTGGACCTCCTTGAGGTTCCAGGCCCCCGGGACACCAAGCTTGCCCTAACCAGGGCCAGGGCTTTTTCGGTGGCGGCTCCTACCTGGTGGAACGAGCTCCCGGCGGAGATCCGGGCCCTGCGGGACCTTACACAGTTCTGCAGGGCCTGCAAGACGGAGCTCTTCCACCAGGCTTATGAGTAGGAGCCGCCGCCGTTGCCACTATACCACCATCGTGGCTCGATTTACCACCTACCTGGCCCTGGCAAGGGCGGATGTTGCCCACAAGAGGAACATTACTCCGGCGTTCCTGTTTTTGTATATCATTCGGCCGCCAGTGAGGGACATCGACCGTCTTGGTCTTTCAAATTGATCTTTTAAAATGATTGTAGAGCACCATTTTAGTTTGTATTTATTAGGGTTTTAATGTAACCTATGTTTTATTCTCGGCGCTGCCGCTTGTTTGCCGCCCTGGGCCGTATGGGTAGGGCGGGATATAAATCCCAAAATAAATAAATAAAATAAATAAATAAATTCAGTGAATATTTCATTTTCATTTCATATGTTGCATACTTTTTCATAAATTTAAAATTTTCATCTTCTGTTGTTGAGAATCTGAAGCTATAACTGCCTACAAAGGGCATAATAGTTCATTGAACATAACCACATTTTAAAAATACAAATTCTATCTTACCCAAGTTACAAATGCATCATTATGATTATATGCTGAACTTGGCAAGTTTGAAACATCAAAGTTGGAATGGCCCTAAAAAGTGAAAGTCCCAGTATAGTAAAAGGCCCCGAAAAGACAAAGTTTTACTCCCCCCCCCCATATTGCAAGTAAGATGAAAATACTAATGTTTGGGTATAGGCAGTGATCAGTTTTTCTCATGTATTCGTATACGCAACCTCACAGTATTCCTCTCCCCAATTTCCTTAAGTTAATAAGCTAGTACCTGTGTGTGTTCTTCTTTAAGAACATTATTCACCTCCTGGTAATTTAGTACCCAGTTTTAGTATGTCTTCCAGTATTGCCATTTCCTTTTATCAATAAGGTCCTTTGATCACAGGTGTTAAGCATTAAAAATCAGTAAAATAGAATAAAATGCATAATGGAATAAAATATTTACGGCACTCCTGTACAGTGTTTACAGGAAGCATTAACAAATTAAAATCCATTTTGATAGCACCTTAAAAAAATAACTGTTGCCCAAAATTTGGTAACAGACCAAGTTATTACTGGAACTGGATCTGCCAAAAGAAAAGAGATCACCCAGGAGAATGACAGAAAGGCCAAGGGATTCTATTATTCTCACACCTCCCAAACACTGCTGAAAACATGTTCCTTCAGTGGATGTAAGGCACCCCCCCCCCCCCCAGACGGGGGGGGGGGAAAAAAAAAAAAA
>NW_015174278.1:1059340-1081225 GCF_001447785.1 Gekko japonicus
ATTCCTGCTATCCAGTGAATGAACTAAAGAAGTAGACAGTTTTTCAGCTTCCTGATACCCTTTTTCTAATGGAGCAACCAAAATGACAGTATTCTAAATGTAGTGCACTGAAGGATGTCACTCCCATTAAGATGTTTGGAGTTTCGGCTGGTCTGTGGATCAGTGATGGCGGTCGTTCTCCTCAGACCTCGGGGGAGCGGCTTGCACACCAGCAGTATGGAGGGGTGCTACCTCAAGTAGCACTCACTCAGAGCCTTTGCAATAGGCTCCAGGCCAGAGGGCTTTTGAGGGGCAGCCTCTTCAATGGCTTAATGCCGGAGAATTGAGGCTTCCCTCCACCCTGACGGTCCTGCCGCTGTGTGGCCCTCGGGCACAAGCTGATTTGACTGGGACAAGTGCTGGAGATCGAGCGGAAAAGTGATTACTGCGAGCGAGGTCAGAGAAATGACCAACAATGAACGTGAGTTCAAAATAAATGGAATAATTTAAAAGTGAACTACCCCCCATGGCAAAAGCGGAGCGCAAAGAGGGACGCCTCTCATGCGAATGGACAGATAAGTGAAACGAAGGGGCGGGGGGAAACAAGCAGCAATCTTATTTTGAGAGACTTACTTGAGCGCTGACATTGAGGTGATGATTTTTTGAGTCTGTGAGAAGCGGTTTGGAATTGTAAACAATCGTATAAAATGGCGGCCTTACAAAGAAAGATTAAAACGAAACCGGCGGGTAGTCAGAGTCCAAAACCGGAAGAGGGAGCAGACGTCATGAAAATGTTAGCAGATATGCTCAAGCTGGTGATGGAGCAACTCGATGGTATTAACCAGCAACTGACTTCCTTGAATCAAAACTTCGCATCCCAGCAGCGCCAACTGGCAGAAGATGGAGCATGCGACTGAGAGAATTAAAGAGATAGACACCACAAATAAGAAAATGAAGAAAAGAATGGGGGAAGTTGAAGCAAAACAAAACTTCCAAGAAAACTGTTTGCTACAGCTACAAATGGGAAAAGTGAATATGATTCTCAGATGACAGGGAGTGCCTGAATCTGAAAAGGAGGATCTGAGGATGCTTCTCAGTGAGATCATCGCCCAAGCAATAGGCTCAACAGTGGATGAACTAGTAAAAGAGATGGAGACTGCCTATAGGGCATACTCCAATTATATATATAAAAAATAGCCTGCCTGGAGAAATTGTGGTCAGATTCTCAAGAAGACAGGCCAGAGATGCTATTTTAAAAGCTACTTCAGTAACTCCACTGAAACTGGGGAATACAAACATTAAAACTTTAAAAGATATTCCATTTGAAATTCTCCAAAAGAGGAAAAGCTATAAGGACTTAATTTCTTTTCTTCAAACTAATGGAATTTCATACAGATGGGTGATCCCAGAGGGTGATAAAAGGGTTGGAACACTTTCCCTATGAGGAAAGGTTAAATCGCTTAGGGCTCTTTAGCTTGGAGAAAAGGCGACTGAGGGGTGACATGATCGAGGTTTATAAGATTATGCATGGGAAAGAGCAGGTAGAGACAGAGGTACTTTTCTCCCTTTCTCACAATACAAGAACTCGTGGGCACTCCATGAAACTGCAGAGCGGTCGGGTTAGAACGGATAAAAGGAAGTACTTCTTCACCCAAAGAGTGATTAACACATGGAATTCACTGCCACAGGAAGTGGTGGAGGCTACAAGCATGGACGGCTTCAAAAGGGAATTAGATAAGCATATGGAGCAGAGGTCCATCAGTGGATATTAGCCACAAGGTATAGCTAGGGGCTCTGGGGCAAGTGATGCTCTGTCTTCTTGGTGCTTGGGGGGGGGGGGTCAACAGTGGGAGAGCTTCTAATGTCCTGGCCCCAGTGGTGGACCTCCTGATGGCACTGGTATTTCTGGCCACTGTGTGACACAGAGTGTTGGACTGGATGGGCCTTTGGCCTGATCCAACATTGGCGTCTCTTATGTTCTTATGTTCTTATCTTTAAAATCAACGACAAAAGAGAAAAGATTGACTCCATTTTTAAAGCCAAATAATTTTTGAGACGTCAATTGGGATCGGAGGAAGAATCCAAAGAGGAAAAATCGAAATCAAGTGACTCCGCTACCTCTGGAACAGATGAAGACTCTGCTGTAGAAACGGGTGCAGGCGCAATGAAAGCTACATATGATTTCAGAGACAGAAAACCGAAGTAAAGGCAGAAGGACTCTGAAAATGGCCTTTTGAAGCAAATAACAAGAAGATGCTCAGAAAGTTCTCTCACAATAACTAATATACTAACATTGAAGCTGAGACAAACAAGAACTCTACAAGTATATTGTTGTACTAACACTTTTATTAATAACACTTAGATTAACACGGATATGGTCTCCTCCTCTTGGGTTTTTAGTATAGTGTGGTTATCTTTCCTTTATCAGATGTAGTCTCCTTCCCTCATATTTTATTTGTAGTTTGGTTGTCTAATATAAAAATAATAAAAATATCTCCGGGGATTTAAAAAAAAAAAGATGTTTGGAGTTTCATTTTTGATGTCTTTACTAATGTGTGCTTTTTTATTGTAACAACACACTGGATAGACTCAGAATCACCCTGCAATTTTCTGAGGCAGCTATCAAGAACAGATTAAAAGTCATAATAACTGAAGCTTAAAACAATGTATCACAAGCAAAATAATAATATTAACCAAAAAATGCAGCAGATAATTTATCTTACAGACTTTTTTTTTTTTTAAAGACCAACCCAAACCAATGGTGGATAGGAATGCTTTTATTCTAGGGCTGCCATGTCTCATTCTTCACTGAGAGACCTCCAGCCAGCAGCTTGGAAGGGCGACGGGGGGAAAATGCCGGAAGGGAATATGAAGTGCTTCAAAATGCAACATCACTTCTGGCATGGACCTGGAAATGATGTCATTGGATGGGGTGCTGATCTAGGATTCTCCTGAAGCTCTGTGGTTTTATCATAGAGTTTTGGTAGGATCCTAGAGTATTGCCCCAATATGATGATGGCACTTCTGGTTTGGCACTGGAAATTACATTGCACATTGAAGCAATGCATATGCCCTCAGAAACTTCTCATGGGTTGCCATCACTGGGCTGGCAACTCTGTTTTATCTGGTGCCTAAAACTATACAGCAAGGTGCAAGGTCATGAAGAGAATGTTCTCTAATGCACCTCACACATGAATCAAAGCTGGATCAAAAATAGTGACACAGTAAA
Organism: Gekko japonicus; assembly: GCF_001447785.1. Classification (NCBI taxonomy): domain Eukaryota; kingdom Metazoa; phylum Chordata; class Lepidosauria; order Squamata; family Gekkonidae; genus Gekko; species Gekko japonicus. The sequence continues at coordinate 1,062,549 of NW_015174278.1, forward strand.
TCACACATGCCAAAGTTTTAGCCTCAGGAAGCTACTGTCTTTCAAACTGATCATGCAAATGCAGTGATAGGTGTTGATACAGCTTCTGGAGTGGAGCTACAGTCTGAGCTGGAAGACAAAATAACTCAGACAAGCAGGCAGCAAAGAAGTCAAGGAGTGGAAGAGGCAGCTGGAATGTTTTCAGAGACTATAGGCTCTCTTACAGACTCACTCACATGTGTTCCCAATAATGTGAAAGTTGGAGGGGGGGGTTGGTGATATGAACCCATGCTGTAGGGGAACACCTGTGAATCACACATATGGTTGCCAATTCCAGGGAGGGTGGGTTTTGGGGAGAGGAGGAATCTGAGCAGGGTATAATGCCATACAGTCCACCCTCCAAAGCAGTCATTCCCTCTGTGGTCTGAAAATCAATTATAATTCCAGGAGATCTCCAGGCCCAGCCTGGAGATTGGCAACTCTAGAACACAAACATGTGGGCTGAGCTGCTTGTGGTGAGTCTTTCTAGAAACAAAATGCACCCAGAGACATTCGCATGCATAAATGCATCCTTGCAGTATGTGATTGCCCTCAATAAAAGTAGCAAGTACAGACTGGAAATCTGTATGAAAGGTGCTTTGTTTGCTACCCATTTGGAACTTCTTTTTATTTTTTTATCAAACATTTTATTTTTGGATATAACAACATGTTAAACATTACATCTTTTCTTTTGACAAATATCCTTTTCTCTTATCTCCTCTCCCCCCCCCACTTAGTCTGTCCAGGATTATTTGTTCCAATGTACTTTTAACTCTGAATATTTTTGTCTTTCTGTTATTCAATTGCACAGCCTAGATATGTAATTCTAGTCTTCTTCATAGCCTGCTTTGGATTTTATTGTCTGAAGAACTAGGATTTTTGCAAAAATTCTAATTTTGTGAAGTGTGTGTGTGTGTGTATGTATATACACACACACACACACACATATATATATATATATAGGATAGCATGACTTTACTTTGTATGTTTTAATTAATTGACAAGACCCACTGGGTCTGATGTGCACAGTCCATTTCTCTACAGAACTTTTCTCTTCATTGAAGAGATTTGCCCATAAATTTAGTTCTGGATAGCAGCAAATATTAATTACTGGTGAGCTTTTTGTCATACTTATATGACACACTAGGAATAAGGCCCATTGTGGAAATAAATACAATGAGCTCTAGAAAGAGGCTCTGGGAGAGTGCCCTGGCCCTGGGCACTCAGCATCAATTTGCTGTGGTGACCTCAGCAGGGCATGATGACACAGAGTCCACAATTTTCTCCAGGGGGAACTGATTTCTGCCATCTGAAGAGCAGTTGTAATTCTGTGTGATCTCCATCCCTCCCCTGGAGATTGGCAACAATGGTTCCCCATGAGGAAATGGCTGCTTTCGACGGTGGAGTCTATGGCATTGTACCTGACTGAGGTCCCACCCCTCCTCAAACCTCACCATCTCCAGGTTCCATCCCTCAAATCTCCAGGAATTTCCCAACCTGGAGTTGGCAACCCTATCTCTCTCCCAGCCAACCATCAGTGTACTGTTATCTGCCCCCAGGCTTCAGCTTTCCATCTCCTCCCCCTCCCTCCTAGAGAGCATTTGTAATTCTGAGTGATCTCCAGACCCCTCCTGGAGATTGGCCACAATGGTTCCCTGTGAGGGAATGGCTGTCTTGGAGGGTGGAGTCTATGGTATTGTACCTGTCTGAGGTCCCACCCAGTGTTCCCTCTAAGCTGTGGAGTCCTGTGAGCAAAAATTCTACTTTGTGAGCTACTGGCATTAAAGTTGTGAGCAGGTGATTTGGCTACTGCATAAATTAGTCTGCTCTGGAGCCATCCTTCCTGAGCGAAGACAAAAATGTGTGAGCTGGAGGCTAAAAAACTGTGAGCTAGCTCACACTAACTCAGCTTAGAGGGAACACTGGTCCCACCCCTCCTCAAACCTCACCTTCTCCAGGCTCTATCCCTTAAATCTCCAGGAATTTATCACCTGGAGTTGGCAACCCTATCAGTACTGGCCCCAATGAGTTTTTCCCCAAAGACCAAAATAGATGTGGAAAGGGCCTTTTACTGACAGAACCTGGTTGCTTAGCGGCCAAGGGCGAGTGGCTGCGAGGGGCAGCAAAGGTGAGTGCTTCCCCTGCTTGCTGCCACTCACTAGGTCTGCCTCCTTCTCCCCCATGGAGGGGTTGCTGCTCCCTCGGTGGAGCGTCCATCCCCTTCGCCGGCTCCCTCCAGACTGAGAGTGAGATGCTGACTGCCGGCTCTGTGGGCGGGGCCGAGCCAACGCAGCGAGGCAATGCAGCCAGGGGATTGGGAATCCGCGAGAGTGGCAGCCGAGCAAGCCAAAGGCTGTGGGAGCATGCTCAGGAGTCACACCAAAACAGCTTTATTATAAAGGAGAGATACTCCCTGCAGGTAAAATTCTTTTTGTTCATAGTTGTAAGAACATAAGAGAAGCCAATGTGGGGTCAGGCCAATGGCCAATGGCCCATCCAATGGCCCATCCAGTCCAACACTCTGTCACACAGTGGCCAAAAATACCAGGTGCCAGAAGCCAGTGGGGCCGGGACACTAGAAGCCCTCCCACTGTTGCCCCCCCAGCACCAAGAATACAGTGCATCACTTGCCCCAGACTGAGAGTTCCTATTTATACCTTGTGGCTAATAGCTACTAATGGACCTCTGCTCCACATGTATCCATCTTTCTGTATCCAGAATGCTGCTCAATCTGATCTTCAAACCTGGAATACTCTGTGGGCAGGGAAACTATTGAGCACACAGCAAATCAATATGAACACAGTGAAAGATTCTTTTAATTAACTTCCAAGGAAAGAAGAATTGAAATTTCAATTACATCACCCCTTTCTCACAGAAACTGTAAGTGGCCCCTAATACCATGTATTGCACAGTTTAGTACAACAATATATATAAATTGCCTCATGCAGAAGTTAGGTGACAGGTAATTGTTGGCATGACACAATTTCCTGCTATACTGTTGATTGCCTCCTGGATATCATTTCTATATTGAAATGGTCCCACAGTAAGAAGATATCACCAAGATATTGTCATATAAACTATCATCCTCTTTTAAACCAGGGCCCCAATACTAGTTTTGTATTGCTTCTTGCTGGTTTTCATACCCCTCCCCCCTGTCTCTTCCTTTTACAGTCTTCTGTCAAGGTAGCTAGAGGGAAACTCATAGCTGCATCATAGGCAAGTGATAGAGTGGTAATGCAGCTGCCCAGTTAAAATTGTGCCGATCTTTCTTCACCATGCCAGTGAGTGATCAGATTGAACCATAGTCCCCACATGCTCCTGAAACATAGCCCACCCCTTCCAATGTACATAGAAGTAGGGTGAATGGTTAAGGTGGAGGTGGTGTTCTACACAACTTTTTGCTGAATTGTGCTTCAGAACACTCACATAAAGCAACAGCAAACAGGTTCCAAAATTATATTTGTCTTTCTCTCTTATTTAAGACTCTGCACCCGCTCACTAGACTTGCCAGCCCTGTAGCTCACTGTGCTTACAATATTTAGCAGTAGTTTAAATACTGAATGAGTAGTTCTTTCTCCTGCTAGAGGAGCTGAGGCAATACCTGTAGCTCCTGTAGCCAAGATAGAGATAACAAACATCTTACCCTGCCTTTCTCCCCAGTGGGGACCCAAAGCAGTGTACATCCTTCTCTCTTTATATTTACAGCAACTCTATGATGTAGGTTAGGCTGTGAATGTGTGGGTAGCCCAAAATTACACAACAAGCTTCAGTAGCAGAGGTGGGATTTGAACTGGGGTCTCTGAAATCCTAGTCAGGCATTCCACAGAGGCTCTAAGAGGTCGGGGAAGTTGTTTTCCACCCTCCCTATCTGTGCTGCCTGCACTTTCTTGGCTTATTGTGAGAATCCTTTTCTTTCATTGCAAATAGAGAGGGGTGTTCTGGAGCCAATCTGAACCAGTATGTTCTCCAGTGGTCCTTCAGTGGGGCAGTCTGTACCTCGGGGAAGAAACTCCTCCTCCAGGCAGGCAGGGTCGCCACTTCTTTTTTGTGATTACTGTAGGGGAGGGGCTTCTCCCAAAATCCCCAGTTTTCGACCCTGCCTCATGGTTGACGGACGCTGCTGATTGCACCCTGCACAGAGCTCAGCAATTCCATGTTTTTCCTTTATTATTTTTTTTATTTTTTATTTTCCATTTGGCTACCCAGCAAGCCTCCCGGTTTTGGTCAGTTGAGGGTGGAGGACCCTTCCCAGCCCTCAGGAGACCCTTCCGGGGATGGGAACGTTTGCTGCCCCCCTGTGCCTCATTTTGGGTGCAGGCAAGAAGTCCGGAGAGCTGTTTGTAGTGGCGGGGAGCTCTCCCCCGCTGCTCTGTCCCAGGTGGATCTCTCTGGCTGTGGGGGTTACAGTTTTTGGGTAAGGAGCTTCAGCAGCAGGAAGGGTTTGCTGCCCACCCCCGGCATAGCATTCCAGAGGCTTCTAAGGAGGCCCAAGGAGCCATCTGCAGTGGGGGATTTCCCTGGCCGTGGGTTCGCCAGCCACTGGGCCAGGAGCTTCCCCAGCTGCTCGCCACAGGAACATCAGTGGCCGCCGCAGTGGAGCACACCGGGCCCTCCGTGCAACTTGAACTACCTCTGGAGCAGCTGGTTGAGAGTGGGAAAAATGAAGTCCCTGGGTTCAGCTCTTCAGAGGAGTTCTGAAACGTGGTAAGAGCCATCCTTTTTCAAAGTCTCTTGATGGGATTTCTTTGTTCCCTTTGGCAACATGGAAGAGGGAAATGGCAGTGCAGGCAGATTTAAGAGAGTCCATGCCCCAAGAGGGCTCCCCCTCCAGCCTGATGCTTCCTTTGTCACCCCAGCAACCCTCCCCCCAGGGGCCCCAAGCAGACTTTGAATCAGCAGGGAGTGCAGGTCTGAATCTTTCCAAGGAAAATGCAAAAGTTTGGATAGATGGGAAGATTAGAGAAGCCATCTCACAAGCCATGCCCAAGGGCTGTAGGTCATGCAGCAGGCACAGGCATAGTTCTCCACTGAGCAGTGCATCAAGTAGTAGGGAGAGGAACCAGGCTACTCACTCCCCCCCCCCCATGCAAGAGAAGCAGGCTGAAGCAGAGAGATTTGAGCTTGTGGCTTGGGGATGAGGATCAGGACTCAGTGGACTCTGATTCATCCTCACATAAGGAGGAGGGGGAGTTATCTGATGAAGAGGAACACATAGTCACTAGTACTGTGCACTATTATGCAGAATCACCTTTTCCTGCAGGAGACCTTCCACAAGATCCCCCCAAAGTCTTGCACATTGTCGAAATTTCAGTTAGAAACCAGGGGATGGAAAAGCCAAACCCAAAGTATCCAAAGGGTTCTGCCAGGAGTTTCCCACTAAAGGATCCCCTTCCCCACAGTGTTTGAGAGGGTGGTGCAGAGTGGAAAGCCCCAGCCAGGCCAAAGTAAAATCATCACATTATTTCAAAGTTCTGCTCTCTGGTACTAGACACTACTTAGCTCTTCAAGCTCCCTTTGGTTGATGATCCTGTGGCTAGCCTGTGCTCCAACTCAGTCCTGCCAGCAGATATGGGAAAGGGGAAGTACAGATCTTGGGCCAGAATGTTTTGATTCTGGGATTTTGAGAAGCATAGGGAAGAATCAAATAAGTATAGACATAGGATGCCACTGTAGCCATAGCAGCTCAAAAATTTAAATTTACGAAGTCCCTTGTCTTCTGCTTGTGCTAAAGCACTGCGTATGTAGTTCTATATAAATTAAGAAACACAATGATGATGGACTGTTGCTTGCATTTATTTAGCAGCCCCATCGAGCTCCAACCGCTGCACCAAGGCTTAAAAGACATTCACACAGGTTAAGAGGCTGAGCTACAGACCAGAAGGTCTGTAGTTCGGCAGTTCAAGACCGTAGTGCCACGTGACGAAGTGAGCTCCCATCTCTGGCTCCAGCTCCTGCCAACGTAGCAGTTCGAAAGCAAGAAATTGCAAGTAGATAAATAGGTACCACTTCGGTGGAAAGGTAACAGCGTTCTGTGTGTCTCAGCATTTAGAAACGTCTTCGGACAGTGCTGGCTCTTCAGCTTGGAAACGGAGATGAGCACCACCCCCCTACTAACTTTCGAGCAAGGGAAACCTTTTATGTTCTCTCTATTTCAATAGTGTCAGCACAAATTCTGTAGACCCTGGTTTGTACTGGATACACTTCAGTTGGTATGGAATAGATGTCAGCAAAGTACAAGTCTGATTATGAGAGTGTGTTTTGTTTTGTTTTTCCTGTGTCTTCTCTGTAGGATGGAAACTTTGTTTTAGTTAAGCGTGGCAAAGTCTAGTTTTCTATCATTATTAGTAATAATACTTATTTAATAAATTATTCACTAGTGACAACAGGATTTATTCTTTGTGATGAGTTTCCAGGAGATATAGTTTTTGTTCTTGGAAAGGCAAAAATATGACAGCAGCACAATTATAGAATGAATGTGTATACTCCACCTATGCTGTGTTAATAAGGCAACTATGAGTAATTTGTGTTGCTCATGACACCTTATCACAGTTTCATATGAGTCTCGTGAGCCCTCTTGCTGCTTATCATTATTTACTTATTATTGCTTATTATTATTATCACTTATCATGTATTTTTCATGATGTATTTTTAAATATCCAGCATAATAAAACCTTTCAGATCACTCATAGTATCTAGAGCTGTTTAATATTCTTGGAAGAAATTCTTCCTCATAATGAATCCAAAAACAAAACAAATTAATTTTAGTTAATAAAAATTTCAAGCTAGGGATTGTGTCTGATGGAAGCATGGGGTACTGTTATGGAGACCCAAATAAGGGAATTAATGCCACAATTTCTTAAGCATGATTTCCTCTTCTGATAAAGTTTGTATTTGCTTTAATTTGGATATGGCTCTAGGAATCCTGGAAATATCTGCTATTGATCTTGATTCACTGCAATAATTATTTCAGTAAAGGTACACCTGTATTTTGATAAAAGGGGAAGTGGACCTTGAATCATCCTCTCAAAGACAAAAAAATAAAATAAAATAAAAGGTGTCTGTAGGCCGAGGTGCACCAGGAGTAAGCAACTAATTGTACATTCCCAGACTGGAGAAGGAGAGGGTGAAAGTTTTTTAATATGTTCCTCTTTCACTTTGGAAGTCTCTAGTGTGAACCAGGGACAGCGTAGGAAATCCAGACCCCTAGCTGGAGTCTAAACGTGCATCTGTTCATCTCTGGGGTTCAAATGAGATTTCTGCTTTCTAATATCAATTGTGTGTTTTAATATAGATCAGACTGGGTAGATGTCATATGATTGTTATCCACCTCGTACCTATTTGTTACAGAAATCATTTGTTTGTGTGGTGTGTGTGTGTGTGTATACAAACATAGGTAAAAGGTTTCCCTTGCTCGAAAGCCAGTCGAATCCGACTCTAGGGTTGCGGTGCTCATCTCCGTTTCAAAGCCGAAGAGCCAGCGCTGTCCGAAGACGTTTCCGTGGTCATGTGGCCGGCATGACTAAACACCAACGCGCACGGAACGCTGTTACCTTCCCACCAAAGTGGTACCTATTTATCTACTTGCAATTTCTTGCTTTCGAACTGCTAGGTTGGCAGGAGCTGGAACTAGAGACAGCAGCTCACTCCGTCATGCCGCACCCGGGTCTCGAACTGCTGAACTACTGACCTTCCACAGCCTGCAGTTCAGCGTCTTAACCACTTGAGCCACCGCAGCTCTGTATACAAACATACACACATATTAAACAAGTTTGTTGCAAGTGTGGCCTTGTCCTTGGTTTTGCACATAGGACTGTTGTCAGTATATTGGTGAAATAATGCTCTTTAGATTGTGGAATGGCCTGTCTGAGGAGGAGGCCATGAAGGCTCCCACAATACTTTCATTCTGCAGATTGTGTAAAATAGAATTATGCAGAAGGGCATTTTTATAAAGAAAATAGGGCTGTAGTATAATGGAATGGTTCAGGAGGATGCTTCTATATAAAAGCAATAGAACTGTAGTCTACTCAATATTTATTACGCATTTTACCCTGCTTTTTACTGCGTTGTCTTCTACATTTTACATTCAATTTTAGCATTGTTTGTTATATATCATAAGTGGGAGACCATGAGATTCAGGGGAGGAGAATCACATCCCACCTTACCCACTGAGGCCCGACATGGCTCCTTTCCAATCTTGCCCTCCCACCCACTCTGCCATGGAGCCTGGCACAGCTCCAGGCTTCCACAGCTGCCTCCAAGTCTGGAGAAGCTCCTGGACACTGATGCCACCATGGCAGGGCCCAGAGCAGCTACTGAATGCCGACATGGCTGGGCCCAGAGTGGCTCCTGGCTATCACTGGTCCCGGATTATTTAATGAGATTTAAAATATTAACTACATAGGCTTCCGGTCTGGCTCCCGCGAAAAGCGGACGCATCCTTGGGTCGCTCTCGAGGGGCGTCTCGCCCGCCCGCGGTGGAGGAGGGAATCCGCGCGAGCGGAGACCCGAACGAGCCCCTCAGGATGTGAGGAGCTCGGATCCGGGGCGCTTTAGGGCGCTCGAGGGGGGAGTCTCGCTCTCAGCTGAGAGGTTGGAGACGAGGCGCCCGCCATGCCCTGCCCCTTTGGACCTTGCTGCGTGAGCGATCCCGTTTTACGGGGTTTAGCGGAGCCACCAGACGTCACCGAGTGATAAAGCGATCATCCGAAAAAGTTGAAAAAGAAAAGATCGGCCTAACTGTGAGTTGTCAAAATGCAAAGAAAAAGATCTAAAACCGCTTCCCCCCCACCCAGCGAAAAAGGCGAGGAGGTTAACCCTCTAACTGCATAAGCGAAAAAGAAAAGGAGGGGGGGAATGGACTGAGCGAACAGTGATGTTTTCCCTTGATGTATTTGAAATAAAGCGAGAGAAAGTTTTGTCTCTCTGGAGCACAATTTAAGAACTTTCTAAAAGTAAACAAAAAAGAAAAGATGTCGGAGCTGGGCAAAAACGAGCGGAGAGAAGGGAGGGACTTCCGTCTGGGCGTTTGCTTGTGTGTGAGAGCCGGCTGTTTAGTGTTTTGGACTGTTTATGGTTGTGAATCCGATGGGAGTTTTGTAAAATGGAAAAGTTTGAACTGTGACAGCGAGGAGTGCCTGGCAAGCGCTTATATACGTCCAGTTTCGAGGAGGACCCAATAGAGAGTTTGGGAGCGGAAATAAAAGCGAAATGAAATTAATACCATTCTCAAAGTTGGGGACCTCCAAGGCATGAAAGGAAGAGGATTTATAGTGCATGAACTGAGTGTGTTAACAGCAACCCGAAGGAGGATTTAACAAGCCGGAAGTAGAAGACAACAGAGGAAGCCCCTACACGTCAGCGATAGTAAAAGTGCCCAGCACGCAAAGAAGCGGTTCTGACTGTGTCCAGAAGAGATTTTTCTTTTTTTTATTAACAGAAACTCAAGGGAACTCAAGGGAACATTAACAGAAATTCAAGGGAACATTACTAACATATTAACAGAGAATTATATGTGACTGAACTAAGAAAAGAAGTTTGACAACACACAGAAGAAGCCCAAGAAGATTAATTGGACATTACTAACAGTTTAATTTACCAGTTTATATATCACTCAGCTTTCTCTTTCTCCCGCTGTCTACCCTTCCCATTTTTTTCTTTTAAGCGAAATACCTCCCCTTTTTAGGGGAGCTAATAAAATCTTTACAAAAAAATAAATAAAATATTAACTACATAAAGAGAACATCACTCTTTTAGAACTTTATAAGAAGCAACAAAGTATGTTAGACATATGACAGAAATCTCTTTATTTCTCACTTTTAATTTCATTGTGTGAAAATGATGAAACGATTATTATGTGAACTGGAGTCTGTGCTATCTTACTCTATATTGTAGATCAATATGATCCATAATGAAACTGTATGAAATGACTATAGCAATTGTATTTGGCCAGTCTTTTTAAACAATTATATTCATACACTTCTGAATTTGATCTGATACTGTTATTATCTTTTATTTGGAAAACAAATTGTAATTTCCTATTGAACTCCTAGTTATTCAAAATGTTTATATTGCCCATTCTATTGTAGTAAAATACCAATTCAATTCTGTGAAAATATTTCATTTATTCATGCTTCTTGTTTCACAAATTTCTGATATTTTAATGCCAGCTAGGATTTGCGGCAACATGGCTTCCCTGGATTTTGGCACTTCACTCATGGCAAACACAAGTCATAGTTACAGGATCTACCCAGAGAAGCCATAGCAGTTGCTGAATGTGGCAGCATCATGAAATACAAGTTAGAATGTCATCTCCTTTCAAGTCCTGATGGTTGTCATTTGATTAAATAGCTGTGAATTCTGTTTGATGTCACGGCTTTATAATTCAGAGGTGGTTCAGAATATATGCCTTACCATTGTAAAAAAATATTTCTGGCAATCAAGCGGTAATTTTACTTCCTATATATACTTGCTAGAGGCGATGTTAGAGATTACACTGTTGTTTAAATGTTATGTTTTTAAAGCTATTCTTAATTTTTACGTTGTTCTTCCTGTGAAAGAAATCTGTGTTTAGGTGGAGAAAAAGAAAAATCCATTATATTTGAAGGAATTTGATAATTTTGTTGTAGTTTGTTGCATGGCAGGTGGTAATAATGCCTATGCCAGTGCTGTCAAAATATGAAAATTAAAGTGACGATGGGTTTTAATGAAATCCATTTGACAAATATAATTAAGGTGTTTTAATATGAAGGCCTGTAATAAAGACTACCGGTAGACTCCCTGAGGTCCTGACTAATTGTGTAGATTGCTTTTAAGCTTTGAATAGTTTTATTGGATAATGAACTGTTAAGAAGTGTTAGATCTTTCTTAAGCAGAATTTGGTTTGAAAAAGAAGAGGAGAGACAGGCCTGAGGTGTGGCATTTTAAACATAATTAGAAGAGAGTTTTAAGTTAACATCTTTGATCTTGCTGTCAGGTTTTGATTAGAGCTGTAAATGCTTTAATCAAGTGCAGTGTAGTCATTACATTTCTAACTGTTTTAAAACTGTGAAATTACTCAGACGCTGACATCAGTTTAACACATTTCAACATTTGCAGCAAAAATTGTGTTGGTAAACTGGGGCTTTGTATTAATATGTCAGAGTGTGATGATTTCCTGATGTATGGTGTACTTGCATAATTATAAAATTACATGATGAACAAATAGTATGATAGGGTTTTTAAAACAGGAAAAAATGAATGGTTTTATTTCTTTGGAGTTTATCATTGACCATAACATAACATCTGCTATTGAAGTATATCTAAAGTAAAAGCTTGCTAACATATAAAACGTACAGCAAAAAGTTTTCCTTTTGTGTGAAGCCCAGCCAGATTGAGAGGTTTGTTTATTCTTTAATAGTGCTTACATGTACATCTTATAGTGCTGCCAACCTCCAGGTGGTGGCTGGAGATCTGCTGGGATTACAACTGATCTCCAGGCAACAGATATCAGTTCTCCTGGAGAAAATAGCTGTTTTGGAAGGTAGACTTTATGGCATTATACCCAGCTGAGGCCCTTCCCTCCCCAAACCCTACCCTCCACAGTCTCCACTCCAAAATTTCCAAGGATTTCCCAACCCAGAGATGGCAGCCCTAGCATCTTACCATTTGAATTGTCTTAGCAAACATGCTAGTAGAAGAGGTAAAACTGCACAAGCTACATCATCTTGAAATTTGGCTGTGTAGGTATTCTACTTGTACCACTGAAATGCAGCAACTGGAATTGTGGAGTTAATTAAGTATTCTGAGAAGTTCAGCTGTACTCTTTTAAAAAGCATAACATTACAATATGATAGGTTTGGAAGTCTATGGGCAATACATGAAGGTATCTTCAAATCTTAAAGACATAGTTGTGGTTAGGGTGTAGTGCTTCCATGTTCTAGTTTTTACCCAGTTCCTAGGCTGAGTGCAAAAATGAATTATGGACAATAAACAAATATAGGTACTTAATAATCTATACAGAACCTAAAATCAGCTTTTATTGATCAGAATTCATACTTTAGATTGACATTCAAGAAACAATAAGGCAACATATCTATGAAGTGTGTATACCATGGAACTGTGTACTGTGTGCACTGTGGAGTGGAATTTTAAACTGATGCTCCAGTGGAAACAGTATATGTGCACTTGCATGGAGAAAAGTAGCAACAGGAAGGAGATGCTCCACTCCTTTGCTCAAAAATTCAGCCTTCCAGAAGCTGCTTTTCTATTATACAAGTCTGTCAGAACTTCTTTACATGCATTAATATATGTTATTTAGTTGGCATTATGATACTAGAAAAAAGGGATTGTTGAAGGTCTGTTGGTCATTGGCATGGCAAAATGGTCCTCTCACGCACTTCATTCTACCATAGGGGATGTTCATCTTATTCATTTGTCCTAGTCTCACGCTCAGGGGTTCAGTTCCCCTCCTTGCACATAAAAGTTTCCTATTTGCTGCCACCAAAAAGTATACTTGTGGTAACATGTACCCCATTGTTGACACAACTGTAACAGGTTTCCATTGCAGACTTGGCTGACCCTGAATCTACCATATAAAGGGTTGAAATGATAATAAAAGCATCAAAGTGTTACACTTCTTTGCATAATTTTCTATGCAGAATGTGGGAAACATCCTGAACTGCCTATCATTGGCTGATTAGCAACCAAATGTGAAACAAGACTTAATAAAGTCTGCTAGCAGATTTTTTTAAAGCTTTGTGCAAAATAAAGATGCTTTATAAAAACAAATTTGATTGAGATAGTAACATAACATCGGTATTTGCTAAACAGACAAGAACCACCAGATTAACTTGCCTAAATTCACTTCAGTAAAACAGTGAAGAATAAAAGCCTTAGTGTCTTTAGGCAGCCATGTATATGTTTGTTTATTTTCAAATTTATATGCTGCATTTCTCTGCTAACAGGATGGCTGTTGGAGGCAAACTGGATTAGTTGTTGCTGCCGCTGTAACGTGGCAGCCTTTTCCTAGTAGCTGTAAGCAATAGTTGCTCTTGATACAAGAATCTTATCTTGGCTTGCTGCCTCAGTTAGGTTTCCACCAAAGTTCTTGTAGATCAGCTACATATTGGGGAGTGGGGGATATCATCTGTTGCTCCGTCTTGAGAAAGCTATTCTGCTATTTACATATAGTATGAAATAACCTGAAAAAGGAATTAATGTACTTCACTGCAATCGATCTCCCATAACGAAGCTGCTTAATGAGATCACAAGTGAGGTTGTTCATAGACAGTGAGACTATTTGATTCTTCACAATACTGTGCAACTAAGTTACTGGGCTGGTATTGCTGCTGAAGTGGTCAAATTCTAAGTAGTCACCAGTTCAAGAGTCAAATACAGGGGGAAGAGTCATAAGCACAGTAGTTTTCTAAGGAAAAAAAACCACCCCAGGATCCAGTCTAAACATTAAACCTTGATTATCAGAGGACCTTTCTTCTTCCTGCTTCAGTGCTTCTCAAATAAACATATACGATTTGTTGAATTGTCTTTAAAGGAAAATACTATTTTTGAGGAAAAAGTAATAGATTATCATAGAGTGGTGAAGGCTCATGAATAATTTTGAATTCATTTTCACTCTTTTATGTTTCCACTTTTTTTTACTAAGAACCTTAAACAATTTCTTTACTCAGCGTTCTTCTGCATCTTGTTTTTCTCTCTCTCTCTTTTTTTAACCTTAGAACTGTGTCTCCAACTTTGCAATACATTTTTTATATGTGGCATTTTGTTTTCAAGTAAGAGTTCATTGTGGTAGGAGGAAATCGAAGCTAGTAAAAGGATTGGCTAATTATAATTTTTCTCAGGCCAACAGAAACATGCTGTTCTGTTGGCTTTGCAGTGTTTGTAATTTATACCCATTAAATTGATGTTTTATCATCTATTACCAATTCCTAGACTTCTTTTTGCACTTATTGGCTGTAACAAGCATTTTGTTTTTGTGCAGGAGAAAAATAGTCTCAGTCACTTTTACTGTATCCGAAAAGGAGAATGGGATTTGCAAATGATAAATGGGAAAGTTGACTAGCTAACTAATAAAGATTTGTCTTAATCAAGTATGATTTGTCAGAACAGGAGCGCTCTGAGGTCAGGGCACATGCAATGAATAATACAGCATTCACAGGAGAGGAGGACCAGGCAAAAGGCCTCATAAATATGCTGTGATTACCCAGTGCTAATTCATATTCAAAGAATGAGTGGCATTGAAGCCAGCTCTCAGGTTTCTGAGCATTTAACCTGTTTATATATGGTCTTTAGAAAACTTCAGCATATTTTCTTTAAGTATTATTTTCAGTGCAGCTATTTTTGCATTGGCTAAATATTAGTGTTGATGCTACTTAGTTGCATCAATTATTAATATTTCTTTTTGCTTCTCTTTATTGTTCTCAAGACCATCATCTTCATTTTAAAAAATGTCATTACATCAGGAAATGTGCTCTCCTTTCCAATTTTGTATGTGATGCAAAAATGTGACTTTAGGGGAAAAAATAACCTCCTTAAAAGAATGTGAAATCAAATGCACACAAAGTACTTGCTTATCTTACTCACAGTTTTTACTTTCTAACAGAACATGTATGCTTAGTTTTCTACAGTCTCTTGGGATGTGTGTCTACTTTATGGGTCAGTGCGACCCTGGCATATAGGAGGTCCAAAGAAAGGTTTGGATGACCTAATACAAGCAGTAAATGGCACAGATTTTGGGATGATGATCCTTACTAGGAAGCAGATGGAGTACCAGGATCTGGATACCCAGATATCTTGTGAAATCCTACAGATTCTTGAGTTGTTCTTAGAGGACTGCAAAGTAGCTTGAAGTAGATTCAGAAATGTCTTAGGGCTTATATAAAATGAGAGAAGAGAGGACTGATGGACATATGAAAGATAGCATGTCTATGAAGGATCCCTAGAGCAATGGCCATTCACAATATGTGAGGTTGTGTATAAAAACGTATGTCAGAAAACATCTAAATGTCCTTGTTGGACTTCCTTCTTTGCCTTATGCCTCTGCGGGGTCAACTTGTGATTCTTTTCTGAAAATTGTATCTGAGAAACACATATGTTGTCTTGCTAGTTGCCTTGTTCTCTGATCATATTAGGGTTTTTTTCTTTCCTGTAGTCGGGGGGGGATGTTTTTCTTCCTACAGATAGCTGGTTGCCATACTAGTCAGTATTAGATTTCATTTATTTGTGGTGATTTACTCACAATCCTCTTTATTTTACTGCTCTAACAACCCCATTATGTGAATATTGCTAATACTATTGGCACAGATCTGACTAAATCCTTTCCCAAGTTCTGCTTCAGGAATCTCAGAATGTGCCACATACTTTGGGCAGGATGGTGACCAGATAGTCAGTGCTTCTGCCCAGAGCTGTCTTAATGAAAATGTAAAATTTCATAATTGCCTTTATTTAATAATTAATTAATTAATTATTGGATTTATACCCTGCCCTCCCTGCCAAAGCAGGCTCAGGGTGGCTTACATAAAAGTGTTAAAACAGTTTAAAACACGTAAAATCTAAAGTGCAATACATATATATTTCCTGTGTGACAGCAGTCATAATTCCATATTTTCTTAACAGGAGTCAGTACAGACTTAGATGATACAAACAATCCCAGGGAGGCTCCAAGTTATCAAAATGTTACGTGTGGTCGGAGGAGGCGGGGTCTATGACACAACGATGGCGGACGCCTTTCCCAGCTCTCTGGGGAGGCGTACCGCACAGCAGCGAGGGTGAGAGGTGCTGCTGGTTCGGCACCCCCACAAGAGTTCAGGGAGAACTCCCAAGCGATAGGGCTTTTGAGGGTGAGCCTCTTTTCCTGCTAACGGCAGGGAGATGGAGGCTCCCCTCCACCCTGACGGTCCCTCTTGCTGACTGCGTCCTCTTAGCGAGGCCACAAGCTGTGTCGACCCGATCAAGCGCAGGAGATCTAGCGGAGGAGCAATTAAGAGCGTGGTCAAGATAGACCAACAATGAATTGTGAGTTAAGGAGCGAACTGTGAGTGAAAATGAGCGATTTGTCTTCAGAAGAGAAAATCCCCTCCCCCTCAAAGGAAAAACTTTCTGAGCGATAACGTGCTGAGAGAGGGACGCCTCTCAATGCATTTACATAAACAAGGAGGGGGAGGGAGAGAGAAACGATTGTAAACGGATACTTGAAGCGAAATCCCCCCCCGAAACCCCTTAAGCGATTGGAGGGGGGTTCCTCTTTCACGCATTTACATAAACGGAAGAGGGGAGGGGGAGAGAGAGACAGTTGTAAATGGATACTTCTGAAAGACTTTATTTGCAAGCCTGTTGTGGGAGATTTCCATGAGCTTTTAACAGCGCATGCGATTTGCAGAGCCAGGAAGAAAGAGACTTTATTGAAAATAAGACGTTGAAATGGCAGATACTCTAAAAAAGACGACAAAAACTCTGAGGAGAAGAACGGAAGTTGACATCACTGCACTAATAGCAGAAGCCATCAAGCCGATCTTGGAACAACTTGTTGGTATTAACCAGCAGCTTGCCAAGATAAATCAACAATTTGTGTCTCGGCAGCTCCAGGAGGCGATGGGAGAAAAAATGGAATTGAGGGCTCTCAAAGCGAATGAGATGGACACTAAATTAAGCAGCGATCTCAATGAGAAAAGAAAAAAAAGTACAAGAGAAACAGGAAAAATTTACAAGGATTTAACTTCTTCCCTGCGAGTGTTCTTAAAAAGTGTCATCTTAAAGTCTGCTGAGAAAAAAGAGCTGGAGGTGCCCTTCATAATTAAGAAACTTTTGAGAAGCCACTGGACCCTGAGACCAGAGTCGAAGAGGCTTAAGACTAGCGGTTCTATTCCTTTGGATGCAAGAAGATTGGGCTGCAATGAACGTCTAAGAAGCTATCAAGAATTTATAGAGTTTTAGTATAGATGTAAAGGAGGAAGGACTTTGCAAATTGCCTTTATGAAGCAAACTGGAGGAGATGCTCGGGAAATCTTCTCATAACAAGTAACAATCTAACATATAAGCTTAAAAAGACAGGACCTCACAAAGTATATTGTTTATTAACAGCCTTGTTTTTACTAACAGCATTTTAACAGGGAATGATCTCCTAACCTTGGGTTTTTAGCTTAGTGTGGGTTATCTTTTCTTTCTCCCTAAGTGTAGTCCCCCCATCCCTATTTTTTTCTTGGTACTTTATGTAGTATTATAAAAAAAATTAAAATCCCCTCCGGGGGCTTTAAAAAAATGATGTTAAGTGTGGTCAAATGCCTGGTGGAAGAGCTCTGTCTTGCAGGCCTTGTGAAATTGAGGTAAACTCTGCAAGGCCCTGGTGTCCTCATGGAGCTCATTCCACCAATGCAGCGCTGCCATAGAAAAGGCTCTACCCCTGGTAGTGGCCAGTCTGGCCTCTTTAGGGCCAGGGAGCACTAGAAGATTTTATGTCACTGAACACAGTGCTCACTGGGGAACATGTGCGGAAAGGTGGTCCTTCAGGTATGCTGGCCCCTGACCATATAGGGCTTTATAGGTAAGCACCAGCACCTTGAAGTGAATGTGTTCTTGTAGAGAGAGACCCAACAACAGCCTGGCTGCTGCATTCTGCACCAGCTGCAGCTTCCGAATTTGGGACAAGGACAGCCCCATGTAGGAGCATTACAGTAGTCTAATCTCGAGGTGACCGTTGCATGGATTACCATTGCCAAGTCACTACATTCAAGGGAGGGAACCAACTGCCTAATCAGCTGAAGATGGTAAAAGGCTGACTTGGCAGTGGCTGCTACCTGGGCCTCCATTGTTAAGGAGGCATCCAAGAGCACTTCCAAGCTCCTAACCTCAGACACTGGCACCAAAGGTGCCCCATTGAAGGTCGGGAGTGAGATCCCTAACCCTGGGCCACTACAACTTAGGCACAGAACCTCCGTCTTTGTCGGATTCAGTTTCAACCGACTCAGCCTAAACTATCCAGCCACAGCTTGTAATGCCAGGTCCATTCATTCATTCATTCATTCATTCATTTTTATTACGGTCAGAGACCCATTAAACAGCATACAGAATCAAAAGCAAAAAGCATTACAGAGAAGAGACATTATGAGGAACATTGAGGAGGAGCTTACGCTTTGTAAATACAATAAAGAGAAATTTGGCAACATTCCTTGATATTGACATGGATTTGTCCTCCAATAGATGTTTCAGCAAAAGTTCCTCAGAGTGGATTACTAATTGTCCTTGGTGCCTGAATGACCTTATTATAGGTGTAATTAAAAGGGCTCTTTCTTCTGCATAATAAGAACACTGGAATAATATATGGAAAAGGGTCTCAATTGACTCAGAAGGGCATGAGCAAAATCTCAAATGCCTAGGGATGCGTTGAAAGCTTCCGGCAAGAACTGCCGATGGAAAAGTGTCAAATCTAGCTCTGGAAAAAGCCCATCTGTGATTTGGGTTGGGAATATTGGCTAAATATAAAGGAGCAGCCATATAAATTTTGGGTTTCAGAGATTTGTAAAGAGGCGAGAGTACAGCATGGGACGTTTGTTGCTCAATATCTCTGAGACGTTGGTAAACGATATTTTTTGCCCTATCGTATCCACTTTCCAGTAGTTGGTTCGGGTCCAATCCTAATGTTCTCAATTTGTGAATGGCTCTGGTGGACC